>NW_026778200.1:2100000-2400000 GCF_025265405.1 Mesoplodon densirostris | reverse complement strand
CAAAATTTTGGACTTGCGTTCAGCTCACAAAAAACGAGTTGAGAAATGGAGCTCAGGGGCACAGCAATTCACAAACTGGCAGAGTGATAAAGGACAACTATCGTCCAAAAATCTGTTGAGGGAAGTCAATGAGGTGGACTTGAAAGTGAGGCAAAATAGCAGGAAACAGATTTCAAGAGGTACGTTGGAATCGCCTGTAAAGCACAGGAAGAGGGGCACAACTTGGACAATGGTGCACTTGGCCAAACAGGGCGTATGCGTTTTCTCCTGAATATATTCAGGAGAAAACGCATACGCCCTTTTTGGCCAAGCAAGCAAGCGGGCAATGCAAATCTGCACTACAAAGAAGTATCACTTCCCACCGGTCAAAAGGGACATCCACAAAATGTGTAAAAACCTGAAAGGCAAGACAGGCCCTGGAGAACTGGGAGCCTTGTTATGCTGATGGGCGGGATGTAAACTGCCAACTGCCTCACTGGAGGAGTGCATTGTGTTCCCTAAAACAAGTAAACAACAGAGCTACAGAGCCAAGGCCACTTCCAGTCTAGGGAATATACCTTGGGAAAACTGAAAATCAATAAGAAAGAGCCACCTCCAAATTTAGGGCTGCACTGACTACAAGAACCTCAACTTGGGTACACCTTAAATATCCCAGGAAATATAAAAATGGTTCAAAACATTGTGGTACTTACGTACGATGGAATATCCCTCAGCCATGAAATCAATGTCATAAGACCAGTAGCAGCAAAGTGAGTGGATTCAGGTACGATGATTCTAAGTGAAATAAGTCACACAGAAAAAGAAACTTATCATAAGATATCACTTATGAAGATCCTGTAAACATGGCTACACGTGAATTGAGTTAGGAAAGAGAACAGAGTCTCACATTTAGAAAACACTCTTATGCCTGCATAAAGGGGAAGGAGAGGTGGGGTGATGCATAAAACCAGAGTTTGATATAAGCACAGGGACCGTTTCAAAAACCAACTTTGGAATTGACAAGACCGACACCTTCCTCAGTGAAAGAGACTCAAAACCCCATATTTCCCACAGAGGAATATATCTGACTAGTAAGAATCTTAAAACCTATGTATTTATATATCTCCATAAGGGAATCAAGTGTGTCTAGAGTGGCATAAACATGGAAGCGAGAATCAGCTCAAACCCACTATAAAAAGGAATTTCAAAAGCAAAACCAAAAAACAGGGAAATTCTTTACAATTCCTTCAGGGTGTCTGAGGAAACCTGGAAAGACCCTATCTACAATGACAGCTGGATGTGGCATAAGGCTGGACACTTGGGACTGAGAGGATTGGTGAGATTGGGTGAGCAAATGCAGACCCTTTCAAGCAATAATGCATGGCCCCCATTCCATGGGTCCCAACTCTCCAGGTTCAAGGGAATATTACTACAGCTATAACATGTACAGGAAACCTAGAGAATGGACACACTGTGAATACGAAAGGTTTCTAAAACTCAACGAATAGTCCCTCTCCTGGTGCTCCAGTTTGACTTTCCAACTGCCTTACTATCAATCTCTCAACTTGGAGAGACAGGCATTTAAACTCCTGGTTTGCACAGGTTCCCAATTTGGCAGAGGATGGAAGGGACGAGGGAGAACCCATGAGAGAGTAGCTGTTAGGCATTTGGACGGGCACATGTCACTCTAATTTCCCGGCAGGAAGAAGAATTAACCAAAGTCTCAGCCACCCACCGGGAACCAGTATAGGACATGATCCAAAATTTTGGACTTGCGTTCAGCTCACAAAAAACGAGTTGAGAAATGGAGCTCAGGGGCACAGCAATTCACAAACTGGCAGAGTGATAAAGGACAACTATCGTCCAAAAATCTGTTGAGGGAAGTCAACGAGGCGGACTTGAAAGTGAGGCAAAATAGCAGGAAACAGATTTCAAGAGGTACGTTGGAATCGCCTGTAAAGCACAGGAAGAGGGGAACAACTTGGACAATGGTGCACTTGGCAAAAAGGGCGTATGCGTTTTCTCCTGAATATATTCAGGAGAAAACGCATACGCCCTTTTTGGCCAAGCAAGCAAGCGGGCAATGCAAATCTGCACTACAAAGAAGTATCACTTCCCACCGGTCAAAAGGGACATCCACAAAATGTGTAAAAACCAGAATGGCAAGACAGGCCCTGGAGAACAGGGAGCCTTGTTATGCTGATGGGCGGGATGTAAATTGCCAACTGCCTCACTGGAGGAGTGCATTGTGTTCCCTAAAACAAGTAAACAACAGAGCTACAGAGCCAAGGCCACTTCCAGTCTAAGGAATATACCTGGGGAAAACTGAAAATCAATAAGAAAGAGCCACCTCCAAATTTAGGGCTGCACTGGCTACAAGAACCTCAACTTGGGTACACCTTAAATATCCCAGGAAATATAAAAATGGTTCAAAACATTGTGGTACTTACGTACGATGGAATATCCCTCAGCCATGAAATCAATGTCATAAGACCAGTAGCAGCAAAGTGAGTGGATTCAGGTACGATGATTCTAAGTCAAATAAGTCACACAGAAAAAGAAACTTATCATAAGATATCACTTATGAAGATCCTGTAAACATGGCTACACGTGAACTGAGTTAGGAAAGAGAACAGAGTCTCACATTTAGAAAACACTCTTATGCCTGCATAAAGGGGAAGGAGAGGTGGGGTGATGCATAAAACCAGAGTTTGATATAAGCACAGGGACCGTTTCAAAAACCAACTTTGGAATTGACAAGACCGACACCTTCCTCAGTGAAAGAGACTGAAAACCCCATATTTCCCACAGAGGAATATATCTGACTAGTAAGAATCTTAAAACCTATGTATTGATATGTCTCCATAAGGGAATCAAGTGTGTCTAGAGTGGCATAAACATGGCAGCGAGAATCAGCTCAAACCCACTATAAAAAGGAATTTCAAAAGCAAAACCAAAAAACAGGGAAATTCTTTACAATTCCTTCAGGGTGTCTGAGGAAACCTGGAAAGACCCTATCTACAATGACAGCTGGATATGGCATAAGGCTGGACACCTGGGACTGAGAGGATTGGTGAGATTGGGTGAGCAAATGCAGACCCTTTCAAGCAATAATGCATGGCCCCCATTCCATGGGTCCCAACTCTCCATGTTCAAGGGAATATTACTACAGCTATAACATGTACAGGAAACCTAGAGAATGGACACACTGTGAATACGAAAGGTTTCTAAAACTCAACGAATAGTCCCTCTCCTGGTGCTCCAGTTTGACTTTCCAACTGCCTTACTATCAATCTCCCAACTTGGAGAGACAGGCCCTTTAACCTCCTGGTTTGCACAGGTTCCCAATTTGGCAGAGGATGGAAGGGACGAGGGAGAACCCATGAGATAGTAGCTGTTAGGCATTTGGACGGGCACATGTCACTCTAATTTCCCGGCAGGAAGAAGAATTAACCAAAGTCTCAGCCACCCACCGGGAACCAGTATAGGACATGATCCAAAATTTTGGACTTGCGTTCAGCTCACAAAAAACGAGTTGAGAAATGGAGCTCAGGGGCACAGCAATTCACAAACTGGCAGAGTGATAAAGGACAACTATCGTCCAAAAATCTGTTGAGGGAAGTCAACGAGGCGGACTTGAAAGTGAGGCAAAATAGCAGGAAACAGATTTCAAGAGGTACGTTGGAATCGCCTGTAAAGCACAGGAAGAGGGGCACAACTTGGACAATGGTGCACTTGGCCAAAAAAGGGCGTATGCGTTTTCTCCTGAATATATTCAGGAGAAAACGCATACGCCCTTTTTGGCCAAGCAAGCAAGCGGGCAATGCAAATCTGCACTACAAAGAAGTATCACTTCCCACCGGTCAAAAGGGACATCCACAAAATGTGTAAAAACCAGAAAGGCAAGACAGGCCCTGGAGAACAGGGAGCCTTGTTATGCTGATGGGCGGGATGTAAATTGCCAACTGCCTCACTGGAGGAGTGCATTGTGTTCCCTAAAACAAGTAAACAACAGAGCTACAGAGCCAAGGCCACTTCCAGTCTAGGGAATATACCTGGGGAAAACTGAAAATCAATAAGAAAGAGCCACCTCCAAATTTAGGGCTGCACTGGCTACAAGAACCTCAACTTGGGTACACCTTAAATATCCCAGGAAATATAAAAATGGTTCAAAACATTGTGGTACTTACGTACGATGGAATATCCCTCAGCCATGAAATCAATGTCATAAGAACAGTAGCAGCAAAGTGAGTGGATTCAGGTACGAGGATTCTAAGTGAAATAAGTCACACAGAAAAAGAAACTTATCATAAGATATCACTTATGAAGATCCTGTAAACATGGCTACACGTGAACTGAGTTAGGAAAGAGAACAGAGTCTCACATTTAGAAAACACTCTTATGCCTGCATAAAGGGGAAGGAGAGGTGGGGTGATGCATAAAACCAGATTTTGATATAAGCACAGGGACCGTTCCAAAAACCAACTTTGGAATAGACAAGAACTACACCTTCCTCAGTGAAAGAGACTCAAAATCCCATATTTCCCGCAGAGGAATATATCTGACTAGTAAGAATCTTAAAACCTATGTATTGATATGACTCCATAAGGGAATCAAGTGTGTCTAGAGTGGCATAAACATGGCAGCGAGAATCAGCTCAAACCCACTATAAAAAGGAATTTCAAAAGCAAAACCAAAAAACAGGGAAATTCTTTACAATTCCTTCAGGGTGTCTGAGGAAACCTGGAAAGACCCTGTCTACAATGACAGCTGGATGTGGCATAATGCTGGACACTTGGGACTGAGAGGATTGGTGAGATTGGGTGAGCAAATGTAGACCCTTTCAAGCAATAATGCATGGCCCCCATTCCATGGGTCCCAACTCTCCAGGTTCAAGGGAATATTACTACAGCTATAACATGTACAGGAAACCTAGAGAATGGACACACTGTGAATACGAAAGGTTTCTAAAACTCAACGAATAGTCCCTCTCCTGGTGCTCCAGTTTGACTTTCCAACTGCCTTACTATCAATCTCCCAACTTGGAGAGACAGGCTCTTTAACCTCCTCGTTTGCACAGGTTCCCAATTTGGCAGAGGATGGAAGGGACGAGGGAGAACCCATGAGAGAGTACCTGTTAGGCATTTGGACGGGCACATGTCACTCTAATTTCCCGGCAGGAAGAAGAATTAACCGAAGTCTCAGCCACCCACCGGGAACCAGTATAGGACATGATCCAAAATTTTGGACTTGCGTTCAGCTCACAAAAAACGAGTTGAGAAATGGAGCTCAGGGGCACAGCAATTCACAAACTGGCAGAGTGATAAAGGACAACTATCGTCCAAAAATCTGTTGAGGGAAGTCAACAAGGCGGACTTGAAAGCGAGGCAAAATAGGAGGAAACAGATTTCAAGAGGTACGTAGGAATCGCCTGTAAAGCACAGGAAGAGGGGCACAACTTGGACAATGGTGCACTTGGCCAAAAAGGGCGTATGCATTTTCTCCTGAATATATTCAGGAGAAAACGCATACGCCCTTTTTGGCCAAGCAAGCAAGCGGGCAATGCAAATCTGCACTACAAAGAAGCATCACTTCCCACCGGTCAAAAGGGACATCCACAAAATGTGTAAAAACCAGAAAGGCAAGACAGGCCCTGGAGAACTGGGAGCCTTGTTATGCTGATGGGCGGGATGTAAATTGCCAACTGCCTCACTGGAGGAGTGCATTGTGTTCCCTAAAACAAGTAAACAACAGAGCTACAGAGCCAAGGCCACTTCCAGTCTAGGGAATATACCTTGGGAAAACTGAAAATCAATAAGAAAGAGCCACCTCCAAATTTAGGGCTGCAGTGACTACAAGAACCTCAACTTGGGTACACCTTAAATATCCCAGGAAATATAAAAATGGTTCAAAACATTGTGGTACTTACGTACGATGGAATATCCCTCAGTCTTGAAATCAATGTCATAAGACCAGTAGCAGCAAATTGAGTGGATTCAGGTACGATGATTCTAAGTGAAATAAGTCACACAGAAAAAGAAACTTATCATAAGATATCACTTATGAAGATCCTGTAAACATGGCTACACGTGAACTGAGTTAGGAAAGAGAACAGAGTCTCACATTTAGAAAACACTCTTATGCCTGCATAAAGGGGAAGGAGAGGTGGGGTGATGCATAAAACCAGAGTTTGATATAAGCACAGGGACCGTTTCAAAAACCAACTTTGGAATTGACAAGACCGACACCTTCCTTAGTGAAAGAGACTCAAAACCCCATATTTCCCACAGAGGAATATATCTGACTAGTAAGAATCTTAAAACCTATCTATTGATATGTCTCCATAAGGGAATCAAGTGTGTCTAGAGTGGCATAAACATGGCAGCGAGAATCAGCTCAAACCCACTAGAAAAAGGAATTTCAAAAGCAAAACCAAAAAACAGGGAAATTCTTTACCATTCCTTCAGGGTGTCTGAGGAAACCTGGAAAGACCCTATCTACAATGACAGCTGGATGTGGCATAAGGCTGGACACTTGGGACTGAGAGGATTGGTGAGATTGGGTGAGCAAATGCAGACCCTTTCAAGCAATAATGCATGGCCCCCATTCCATGGGTCCCAACTCTCCAGGTTCAAGGGAATATTACTACAGCTATAACATGTACAGGAAAACTAGAGAATGTACACACTGTGAATACGAAAGGTTTCTAAAACTCAACGAATAGTCCCTCTCCTGGTGCTCCAGTTTGACTTTCCAACTGCCTTACTATCAATCTCCCAACTTGGAGAGACAGGCCCTTTAACCTCCTGGTTTGCACAGGTTCCCAATTTGGCAGAGGATGGAAGGGACGAGGGAGAACCCATGAGAGAGTAGCTGTTAGGCATTTGGACGGGCACATGTCACTCTAATTTCCCGGCAGGAAGAAGAATTAACCAAAGTCTCAGCCACCCACCGGGAACCAGTATAGGACATGATCCAAAATTTTGGACTTGCGTTCAGCTTACAAAAAACGAGTTGAGAAATGGAGCTCAGGGGCACAGCAATTCACATACTGGCAGAGTGATAAAGGACAACTATCGTCCAAAAATCTGTTGAGGGAAGTCAACGAGGCGGACTTGAAAGTGAGGCAAAATAGCAGGAAACAGATTTCAAGAGGTACGTTGGAATCGCCTGTAAAGCACAGGAAGAGGGGCACAACTTGGACAATGGTGCACTTGGCCAAAAAGGGCGTATGCGTTTTCTCCTGAATATATTCAGGAGAAAACGCATACGCCCTTTTTGGCCAAGCAAGCAAGCGGGCAATGCAAATCTGCACTACAAAGAAGTATCACTTCCCACCGGTCAAAAGGGACATCCACAAAATGTGTAAAAACCAGAAAGGCAAGACAGGCCCTGGAGAACAGGGAGCCTTGTTATGCTGATGGGCGGGATGTAAATTGCCAACTGCCTCACTGGAGGAGTGCATTGTGTTCCCTAAAACAAGTAAACAACAGAGCTACAGAGCCAAGGCCACTTCCAGTCTAGGGAATATACCTGGGGAAAACTGAAAATCAATAAGAAAGAGCCACCTCCAAATTTAGGGCTGCACTGGCTACAAGAACCTCAACTTGGGTACACCTTAAATATCCCAGGAAATATAAAAATGGTTCAAAACATTGTGGTACTTACGTACGATGGAATATCCCTCAGCCATGAAATCAATGTCATAAGAACAGTAGCAGCAAAGTGAGTGGATTCAGGTACGAGGATTCTAAGTGAAATAAGTCACACAGAAAAAGAAACTTATCATAAGATATCACTTATGAAGATCCTGTAAACATGGCTACACGTGAACTGAGTTAGGAAAGAGAACAGAGTCTCACATTTAGAAAACACTCTTATGCCTGCATAAAGGGTAATGAGAGGTGGGGTGATGCATAAAACCAGAGTTTGATATAAGCACAGGGACCGTTCCAAAAACCAACTTTGGAATAGACAAGAACTACACCTTCCTCAGTGAAAGAGACTCAAAATCCCATATTTCCCGCAGAGGAATATATCTGACTAGTAAGAATCTTAAAACCTATGTATTGATATGACTCCATAAGGGAATCAAGTGTGTCTAGAGTGGCATAAACATGGCAGCGAGAATCAGCTCAAACCCACTATAAAAAGGAATTTCAAAAGCAAAACCAAAAAACAGGGAAATTCTTTACAATTCCTTCAGGGTGTCTGAGGAAACCTGGAAAGACCCTGTCTACAATGACAGCTGGATGTGGCATAATGCTGGACACTTGGGACTGAGAGGATTGGTGAGATTGGGTGAGCAAATGTAGACCCTTTCAAGCAATAATGCATGGCCCCCATTCCATGGGTCCCAACTCTCCATGTTCAAGGGAATATTACTACAGCTATAACATGTACAGGAAACCTAGAGAATGGACACACTGTGAATACGAAAGGTTTCTAAAACTCAACGAATAGTCCCTCTCCTGGTGCTCCAGTTTGACTTTCCAACTGCCTTACTATCAATCTCCCAACTTGGAGAGACAGGCTCTTTAACCTCCTGGTTTGCACAGGTTCCCAATTTGGCAGAGGATGGAAGGGACGAGGGAGAACCCATGAGAGAGTAGCTGTTAGGCATTTGGACGGGCACATGTCACTCTAATTTCCCGGCAGGAAGAAGAATTAACCGAAGTCTCAGCCACCCACCGGGAACCAGTATAGGACATGATCCAAAATTTTGGACTTGCGTTCAGCTCACAAAAAACGAGTTGAGAAATGGAGCTCAGGGGCACAGCAATTCACAAACTGGCAGAGTGATAAAGGACAACTATCGTCCAAAAATCTGTTGAGGGAAGTCAACAAGGCGTACTTGAAAGCGAGGCAAAATAGCAGGAAACAGATTTCAAGAGGTACGTTGGAATCGCCTGTAAAGCACAGGAAGAGGGGCACAACTTGGACAATGGTGCACTTGGCCAAAAAGGGCGTATGCGTTTTCTCCTGAATATATTCAGGAGAAAACGCATACGCCCTTTTTGGCCAAGCAAGCAAGCGGGCAATGCAAATCTGCACTACAAAGAAGCATCACTTCCCACCGGTCAAAAGGGACATCCACAAAATGTGTAAAAACCAGAAAGGCAAGACAGGCCCTGGAGAACTGGGAGCCTTGTTATGCTGATGGGCGGGATATAAATTGCCAACTGCCTCACTGGAGGAGTGCATTGTGTTCCCTAAAATAAGTAAACAACAGAGCTACAGAGCCAAGGACACTTCCAGTCTAGGGAATATACCTTGGGAAAACTGAAAATCAATAAGAAAGAGCCACCTCCAAATTTAGGGCTGCACTGACTACAAGAACCTCAACTTGGGTACACCTTAAATATCCCAGGAAATATAAAAATGGTTCAAAACATTGTGGTACTTACGTACGATGGAATATCCCTCAGTCTTGAAATCAATGTCATAAGACCAGTAGCAGCAAATTGAGTGGATTCAGGTACGATGATTCTAAGTGAAATAAGTCACACAGAAAAAGAAACTTATCATAAGATATCACTTATGAAGATCCTGTAAACATGGCTACACGTGAACTGAGTTAGGAAAGAGAACAGAGTCTCACATTTAGAAAACACTCTTATGCCTGCATAAAGGGGAAGGAGAGGTGGGGTGATGCATAAAACCAGAGTTTGATATAAGCACAGGGACCGTTTCAAAAACCAACTTTGGAATTGACAAGACCGACACCTTCCTTAGTGAAAGAGACTCAAAACCCCATATTTCCCACAGAGGAATATATCTGACTAGTAAGAATCTTAAAACCTATCTATTGATATGTCTCCATAAGGGAATCAAGTGTGTCTAGAGTGGCATAAACATGGCAGCGAGAATCAGCTCAAACCCACTAGAAAAAGGAATTTCAAAAGCAAAACCAAAAAACAGGGAAATTCTTTACCATTCCTTCAGGGTGTCTGAGGAAACCTGGAAAGACCCTATCTACAATGACAGCTGGATGTGGCATAAGGCTGGACACTTGGGACTGAGAGGATTGGTGAGATTGGGTGAGCAAATGCAGACCCTTTCAAGCAATAATGCATGGCCCCCATTCCACGGGTCCCAACTCTCCAGGTTCAAGGGAATATTACTACAGCTATAACATGTACAGGAAAACTAGAGAATGTACACACTGTGAATACGAAAGGTTTCTAAAACTCAACGAATAGTCCCTCTCCTGGTGCTCCAGTTTGACTTTCCAACTGCCTTACTATCAATCTCCCAACTTGGAGAGACAGGCCCTTTAACCTCCTGGTTTGCACAGGTTCCCAATTTGGCAGAGGATGGAAGGGACGAGGGAGAACCCATGAGAGAGTAGCTGTTAGGCATTTGGACGGGCACATGTCACTCTAATTTCCCGGCAGGAAGAAGAATTAACCAAAGTCTCAGCCACCCACCGGGAACCAGTATAGGACATGATCCAAAATTTTGGACTTGCGTTCAGCTTACAAAAAACGAGTTGAGAAATGGAGCTCAGGGGCACAGCAATTCACATACTGGCAGAGTGATAAAGGACAACTATCGTCCAAAAATCTGTTGAGGGAAGTCAACGAGGCGGACTTGAAAGTGAGGCAAAATAGCAGGAAACAGATTTCAAGAGGTACGTTGGAATCGCCTGTAAAGCACAGGAAGAGGGGCACAACTTGGACAATGGTGCACTTGGCCAAAAAGGGCGTATGCGTTTTCTCCTGAATATATTCAGGAGAAAACGCATACGCCCTTTTTGGCCAAGCAAGCAAGCGGGCAATGCAAATCTGCACTACAAAGAAGTATCACTTCCCACCGGTCAAAAGGGACATCCACAAAATGTGTAAAAACCAGAAAGGCAAGACAGGCCCTGGAGAACAGGGAGCCTTGTTATGCTGATGGGCGGGATGTAAATTGCCAACTGCCTCACTGGAGGAGTGCATTGTGTTCCCTAAAACAAGTAAACAACAGAGCTACAGAGCCAAGGCCACTTCCAGTCTAGGGAATATACCTGGGGAAAACTGAAAATCAATAAGAAAGAGCCACCTCCAAATTTAGGGCTGCACTGGCTACAAGAACCTCAACTTTGGTACACCTTAAATATCCCAGGAAATATAAAAATGGTTCAAAACATTGTGGTACTTACGTACGATGGAATATCCCTCAGCCATGAAATCAATGTCATAAGACCAGTAGCAGCAAAGTGAGTGGATTCAGGTACAATGATTCTAAGTGAAATAAGTCACACAGAAAAAGAAACTTATCATAAGATATCACTTATGAAGATCCTGTAAACATGGCTACACGTGAACTGAGTTAGGAAAGAGAACAGAGTCTCACATTTAGAAAACACTCTTATGCCTGCATAAAGGGTAATGAGAGGTGGGGTGATGCATAAAACCAGAGTTTGATATAAGCACAGGGACCGTTTCAAAAACCAACTTTGGAATTGACAAGACCGACACCTTCCTCAGTGAAAGAGACTCAAAACCCCATATTTCCCACAGAGGAATATATCTGACTAGTAAGAATCTTAAAACCTATGTATTGATATGTCTCCATAAGGGAATCAAGTGTGTCTAGAATGGCATAAACATGGCAGCGAGAATCAGCTCAAACCCACTATAAAAAGGAATTTCAAAAGCAAAACCAAAAAACAGGGAAATTCTTTACAATTCCTTCAGGGTGTCTGAGGAAACCTGGAAAGACCCTATCTACAATGACAGCTGGATGTGGCATAAGGCTGGACACTTGGGACTGAGAGGATTGGTGAGATTGGGTGAGCAAATGCAGACCCTTTCAAGCAATAATGCATGGCCCCCATTCCATGGGTCCCAACTCTCCATGTTCAAGGGAATATTACTACAGCTATAACATGTACAGGAAACCTAGAGAATGGACACACTGTGAATACGAAAGGTTTCTAAAACTCAACGAATAGTCCCTCTCCTGGTGCTCCAGTTTGACTTTCCAACTGCCTTACTATCAATCTCCCAACTTGGAGAGACAGGCCCTTTAACCTCCTGGTTTGCACAGGTTCCCAATTTGGCAGAGGATGGAAGGGACGAGGGAGAACCCATGAGAGAGTAGCTGTTAGGCATTTGGATGGGCACATGTCAATCTAATTTCCCGGCAGGAAGAAGAATTAACCAAAGTCTCAGCCACCCACCGGGAACCAGTATAGGACATGATCCAAAATTTTGGACTTGCGTTCAGCTCACAAAAAACGAGTTGAGAAATGGAGCTCAGGGGCACAGCAATTCACAAACTGGCAGATTGATAAAGGACAACTATCGTCCAAAAATCTGTTGAGGGAAGTCAACGAGGCGGACTTGAAAGTGAGGCAAAATAGCAGGAAACAGATTTCAAGAGGTACGTTGGAATCGCCTGTAAAGCACAGGAAGAGGGGCACAACTTGGACAATGGTGCCCTTGGCCAAAAAGGGCGTATGCGTTTTCTCCTGAATATATTCAGGAGAAAATGCATACGCCCTTTTTGGCCAAGCAAGCAAGCGGGCAATGCAAATCTGCACTACAAAGAAGCATCACTTCCCACCGGTCAAAAGGGACATCCACAAAATGTGTAAAAACCAGAAAGGCAAGACAGGCCCTGGAGAACTGGGAGCCTTGTTATGCTGATGGGCGGGATGTAAATTGCCAACTGCCTCACTGGAGGAGTGCATTGTGTTCCCTAAAATAAGTAAACAACAGAGCTACAGAGCCAAGGCCACTTCCAGTCTAGGGAATATACCTTGGGAAAACTGAAAATCAATAAGAAAGAGCCACCTCCAAATTTAGGGCTGCACTGACTACAAGAACCTCAACTTGGATACACCTTAAATATCCCAGGAAATATAAAAATGGTTCAAAACATTGTGGTACTTACGTACGATGGAATATCCCTCAGTCTTGAAATCAATGTCATAAGACCAGTAGCAGCAAAGTGAGTGGATTCAGGTACGATGATTCTAAGTGAAATAAGTCACACAGAAAAAGAAACTTATCATAAGATATCACTTATGAAGATCCTGTAAACATGGCTACACGTGAACTGAGTTAGGAAAGAGAACAGAGTCTCACATTTAGAAAACACTCTTATGCCTGCATAAAGGGGAAGGAGAGGTGGGGTGATGCATAAAACCAGAGTTTGATATAAGCACAGGGACCGTTTCAAAAACCAACTTTGGAATTGACAAGACCGACACCTTCCTTAGTGAAAGAGACTCAAAACCCCATATTTCCCACAGAGGAATATATCTGACTAGTAAGAATCTTAAAACCTATCTATTGATATGTCTCCATAAGGGAATCAAGTGTGTCTAGAGTGGCATAAACATGGCAGCGAGAATCAGCTCAAACCCACTAGAAAAAGGAATTTCAAAAGCAAAACCAAAAAACAGGGAAATTCTTTACCATTCCTTCAGGGTGTCTGAGGAAACCTGGAAAGACCCTATCTACAATGACAGCTGGATGTGGCATAAGGCTGGACACTTGGGACTGAGAGGATTGGTGAGATTGGGTGAGCAAATGCAGACCCTTTCAAGCAATAATGCATGGCCCCCATTCCATGGGTCCCAACTCTCCAGGTTCAAGGGAATATTACTACAGCTATAACATGTACAGGAAAACTAGAGAATGTACACACTGTGAATACGAAAGGTTTCTAAAACTCAACGAATAGTCCCTCTCCTGGTGCTCCAGTTTGACTTTCCAACTGCCTTACTATCAATCTCCCAACTTGGAGAGACAGGCCCTTTAACCTCCTGGTTTGCACAGGTTCCCAATTTGGCAGAGGATGGAAGGGACGAGGGAGAACCCATGAGAGAGTAGCTGTTAGGCATTTGGACGGGCACATGTCACTCTAATTTCCCGGCAGGAAGAAGAATTAACCAAAGTCTCAGCCACCCACCGGGAACCAGTATAGGACATGATCCAAAATTTTGGACTTGCGTTCAGCTCACAAAAAACGAGTTGAGAAATGGAGCTCAGGGGCACAGCAATTCACATACTGGCAGAGTGATAAAGGACAACTATCGTCCAAAAATCTGTTGAGGGAAGTCAACGAGGCGGACTTGAAAGTGAGGCAAAATAGCAGGAAACAGATTTCAAGAGGTACGTTGGAATCGCCTGTAAAGCACAGGAAGAGGGGCACAACTTGGACAATGGTGCACTTGGCCAAAAAGGGCGTATGCGTTTTCTCCTGAATATATTCAGGAGAAAACGCATACGCCCTTTTTGGCCAAGCAAGCAAGCGGGCAATGCAAATCTGCACTACAAAGAAGTATCACTTCCCACCGGTCAAAAGGGACATCCACAAAATGTGTAAAAACCAGAAAGGCAAGACAGGCCCTGGAGAACAGGGAGCCTTGTTATGCTGATGGGCGGGATGTAAATTGCCAACTGCCTCACTGGAGGAGTGCATTGTGTTCCCTAAAACAAGTAAACAACAGAGCTACAGAGCCAAGGCCACTTCCAGTCTAGGGAATATACCTGGGGAAAACTGAAAATCAATAAGAAAGAGCCACCTCCAAATTTAGGGCTGCACTGGCTACAAGAACCTCAACTTGGGTACACCTTAAATATCCCAGGAAATATAAAAATGGTTCAAAACATTGTGGTACTTACGTACGATGGAATATCCCTCAGCCATGAAATCAATGTCATAAGACCAGTAGCAGCAAAGTGAGTGGATTCAGGTACAATGATTCTAAGTGAAATATGTCACACAGAAAAAGAAACTTATCATAAGATATCACTTATGAAGATCCTGTAAACATGGCTACACGTGAACTGAGTTAGGAAAGAGAACAGAGTCTCACATTTAGAAAACACACTTATGCCTGCATAAAGGGTAATGAGAGGTGGGGTGATGCATAAAACCAGAGTTTGATATAAGCACAGGGACCGTTTCAAAAACCAACTTTGGAATTGACAAGACCGACACCTTCCTCAGTGAAAGAGACTCAAAACCCCATATTTCCCACAGAGGAATATATCTGACTAGTAAGAATCTTAAAACCTATGTATTGATATGTCTCCATAAGGGAATCAAGTGTGTCTAGAATGGCATAAACATGGCAGCGAGAATCAGCTCAAACCCACTATAAAAAGGAATTTCAAAAGCAAAACCAAAAAACAGGGAAATTCTTTACAATTCCTTCAGGGTGTCTGAGGAAACCTGGGAAGACCCTATCTACAATGACAGCTGGATGTGGCATAAGGCTGGACACTTGGGACTGAGAGGATTGGTGAGATTGGGTGAGCAAATGCAGACCCTTTCAAGCAATAATGCATGGCCCCCATTCCATGGGTCCCAACTCTCCATGTTCAAGGGAATATTACTACAGCTATAACATGTACAGGAAACCTAGAGAATGGACACACTGTGAATACGAAAGGTTTCTAAAACTCAACGAATAGTCCCTCTCCTGGTGCTCCAGTTTGACTTTCCAACTGCCTTACTATCAATCTCCCAACTTGGAGAGATAGGCCCTTTAACCTCCTGGTTTGCACAGGTTCCCAATTTGGCAGAGGATGGAAGGGACGAGGGAGAACCCATGAGAGAGTAGCTGTTAGGCATTTGGACGGGCACATGTCAATCTAATTTCCCAGCAGGAAGAAGAATTAACCAAAGTCTCAGCCACCCACCGGGAACCAGTATAGGACATGATCCAAAATTTTGGACTTGCGTTCAGCTCACAAAAAACGAGTTGAGAAATGGAGCTCAGGGGCACAGCAATTCACAAACTGGCAGATTGATAAAGGACAACTATCGTCCAAAAATCTGTTGAGGGAAGTCAACGAGGCGGACTTGAAAGTGAGGCAAAATAGCAGGAAACAGATTTCAAGAGGTACGTTGGAATCGCCTGTAAAGCACAGGAAGAGGGGCACAACTTGGACAATGGTGCCCTTGGCCAAAAAGGGCGTATGCGTTTTCTCCTGAATATATTCAGGAGAAAACGCATACGCCCTTTTTGGCCAAGCAAGCAAGCGGGCAATGCAAATCTGCACTACAAAGAAGTATCACTTCCAACCGGTCAAAAGGGACATCCACAAAATGTGTAAAAACCAGAAAGGCAAGACAGGCCCTGGAGAACTGGGAGCCTTGTTATGCTGATGGGCGGGATGTAAATTGCCAACTGCCTCACTGGAGGAGTGCATTGTGTTCCCTAAAATAAGTAAACAACAGAGCTACAGAGCCAAGGCCACTTCCAGTCTAGGGAATATACCTTGGGAAAACTGAAAATCAATAAGAAAGAGCCACCTCCAAATTTAGGGCTGCACTGACTACAAGAACCTCAACTTGGGTACACCTTAAATATCCCAGGAAATATAAAAATGGTTCAAAACATTGTGGTACTTACGTACGATGGAATATCCCTCAGTCTTGAAATCAATGTCATAAGACCAGTAGCAGCAAAGTGAGTGGATTCAGGTACGATGATTCTAAGTGAAATAAGTCACACAGAAAAAGAAACTTATCATAAGATATCACTTATGAAGATCCTGTAAACATGGCTACACGTGAACTGAGTTAGGAAAGAGAACAGAGTCTCACATTTAGAAAACCCGCTTATGCCTGCATAAAGGGGAAGGAGAGGTGGGGTGATGCATAAAAGCAGAGTTTGATATAAGCACAGGGACCGTTCCAAAAACCAACTTTGGAATTGACAAGACCGACACCTTCCTTAGTGAAAGAGACTCAAAACCCCATATTTCCCACAGAGGAATGTATCTGACTAGTAAGAATCTTAAAACCTATGTATTGATATGACTCCATAAGGGAATCAAGTGTGTCTAGAGTGGCATAAACATGGCAGCGAGAATCAGCTCAAACCCACTATAAAAAGGAATTTCAAAAGCAAAACCAAAAAACAGGGAAATTCTTTACAATTCCTTCAGGGTGTCTGAGGAAACCTGGAAAGACCCTATCTACAATGACAGCTGGATGTGGCATAAGGCTGGACACTTGGGACTGAGAGGATTGGTGAGATTGGGTGAGCAAATGCAGACCCTTTCAAGCAATAATGCATGGCCCCCATTCCATGGGTCCCAACTCTCCAGGTTCAAGGGAATATTACTACAGCTATAACATGTACAGGAAACCTAGAGAATGGACACACTGTGAATACGAAAGGTTTCTAAAACTCAACGAATAGTCCCTCTCCTGGTGCTCCAGTTTGACTTTCCAACTGCCTTACTATCAATCTCCCAACTTGGAGAGACAGGCCCTTTAACCTCCTGGTTTGCACAGGTTCCCAATTTGGCAGAGGATGGAAGGGACGAGGGAGAACCCATGAGAGAGTAGCTGTTAGGCATTTGGATGGGCACATGTCACTCTAATTTCCCGGCAGGAAGAAGAATTAATCAAAGTCTCAGCCACCCACCGGGAACCAGTATAGGACATGATCCAAAATTTTGGACTTGCATTCAGCTCACAAAAAACGAGTTGAGAAATGGAGCTCAGGGGCACAGCAATTCACAAACTGGCAGAGTGATAAAGGACAACTATCGTCCAAAAATCTGTTGAGGGAAGTCAACGAGGCGGACTTGAAAGCGAGGCAAAATAGCAGGAAACAGATTTCAAGAGGTACCTTGGAATCGCCTGTAAAGCACAGGAAGAGGGGCACAACTTGGACAATGGTGCACTTGGCCAAAAAGGGCGTATGCGTTTTCTCCTGAATATATTCAGGAGAAAACGCATACGCCCTTTTTGGCCAAGCAAGCAAGCGGGCAATGCAAATCTGCACTACAAAGAAGTATCACTTCCCACCGGTCAAAAGGGACATCCACAAAATGTGTAAAAACCAGAAAGGCAAGACAGGCCCTGGAGAACAGGGAGCCTTGTTATGCTGATGGGCGGGATGTAAATTGCCAACTGCCTCACTGGAGGAGTGCATTGTGTTCCCTAAAACAAGTAAACAACAGAGCTACAGAGCCAAGGCCACTTCCAGTCTAGGGAATATACCTGGGGAAAACTGAAAATCAATAAGAAAGAGCCACCTCCAAATTTAGGGCTGCACTGGCTACAAGAACCTCAACTTGGGTACACCTTAAATATCCCAGGAAATATAAAAATGGTTCAAAACATTGTGGTACTTACGTACGATGGAATATCCCTCAGCCATGAAATCAATGTCATAAGACCAGTAGCAGCAAAGTGAGTGGATTCAGGTACAATGATTCTAAGTGAAATATGTCACACAGAAAAAGAAACTTATCATAAGATATCACTTATGAAGATCCTGTAAACATGGCTACACGTGAACTGAGTTAGGAAAGAGAACAGAGTCTCACATTTAGAAAACACACTTATGCCTGCATAAAGGGTAATGAGAGGTGGGGTGATGCATAAAACCAGAGTTTGATATAAGCACAGGGACCGTTTCAAAAACCAACTTTGGAATTGACAAGACCGACACCTTCCTCAGTGAAAGAGACTCAAAACCCCATATTTCCCACAGAGGAATATATCTGACTAGTAAGAATCTTAAAACCTATGTATTGATATGTCTCCATAAGGGAATCAAGTGTGTCTAGAATGGCATAAACATGGCAGCGAGAATCAGCTCAAACCCACTATAAAAAGGAATTTCAAAAGCAAAACCAAAAAACAGGGAAATTCTTTACAATTCCTTCAGGGTGTCTGAGGAAACCTGGGAAGACCCTATCTACAATGACAGCTGGATGTGGCATAAGGCTGGACACTTGGGACTGAGAGGATTGGTGAGATTGGGTGAGCAAATGCAGACCCTTTCAAGCAATAATGCATGGCCCCCATTCCATGGGTCCCAACTCTCCATGTTCAAGGGAATATTACTACAGCTATAACATGTACAGGAAACCTAGAGAATGGACACACTGTGAATACGAAAGGTTTCTAAAACTCAACGAATAGTCCCTCTCCTGGTGCTCCAGTTTGACTTTCCAACTGCCTTACTATCAATCTCCCAACTTGGAGAGATAGGCCCTTTAACCTCCTGGTTTGCACAGGTTCCCAATTTGGCAGAGGATGGAAGGGACGAGGGAGAACCCATGAGAGAGTAGCTGTTAGGCATTTGGACGGGCACATGTCAATCTAATTTCCCAGCAGGAAGAAGAATTAACCAAAGTCTCAGCCACCCACCGGGAACCAGTATAGGACATGATCCAAAATTTTGGACTTGCGTTCAGCTCACAAAAAACGAGTTGAGAAATGGAGCTCAGGGGCACAGCAATTCACAAACTGGCAGATTGATAAAGGACAACTATCGTCCAAAAATCTGTTGAGGGAAGTCAACGAGGCGGACTTGAAAGTGAGGCAAAATAGCAGGAAACAGATTTCAAGAGGTACGTTGGAATCGCCTGTAAAGCACAGGAAGAGGGGCACAACTTGGACAATGGTGCCCTTGGCCAAAAAGGGCGTATGCGTTTTCTCCTGAATATATTCAGGAGAAAACGCATACGCCCTTTTTGGCCAAGCAAGCAAGCGGGCAATGCAAATCTGCACTACAAAGAAGTATCACTTCCAACCGGTCAAAAGGGACATCCACAAAATGTGTAAAAACCAGAAAGGCAAGACAGGCCCTGGAGAACTGGGAGCCTTGTTATGCTGATGGGCGGGATGTAAATTGCCAACTGCCTCACTGGAGGAGTGCATTGTGTTCCCTAAAATAAGTAAACAACAGAGCTACAGAGCCAAGGCCACTTCCAGTCTAGGGAATATACCTTGGGAAAACTGAAAATCAATAAGAAAGAGCCACCTCCAAATTTAGGGCTGCACTGACTACAAGAACCTCAACTTGGGTACACCTTAAATATCCCAGGAAATATAAAAATGGTTCAAAACATTGTGGTACTTACGTACGATGGAATATCCCTCAGTCTTGAAATCAATGTCATAAGACCAGTAGCAGCAAAGTGAGTGGATTCAGGTACGATGATTCTAAGTGAAATAAGTCACACAGAAAAAGAAACTTATCATAAGATATCACTTATGAAGATCCTGTAAACATGGCTACACGTGAACTGAGTTAGGAAAGAGAACAGAGTCTCACATTTAGAAAACCCGCTTATGCCTGCATAAAGGGGAAGGAGAGGTGGGGTGATGCATAAAAGCAGAGTTTGATATAAGCACAGGGACCGTTCCAAAAACCAACTTTGGAATTGACAAGACCGACACCTTCCTTAGTGAAAGAGACTCAAAACCCCATATTTCCCACAGAGGAATGTATCTGACTAGTAAGAATCTTAAAACCTATGTATTGATATGACTCCATAAGGGAATCAAGTGTGTCTAGAGTGGCATAAACATGGCAGCGAGAATCAGCTCAAACCCACTATAAAAAGGAATTTCAAAAGCAAAACCAAAAAACAGGGAAATTCTTTACAATTCCTTCAGGGTGTCTGAGGAAACCTGGAAAGACCCTATCTACAATGACAGCTGGATGTGGCATAAGGCTGGACACTTGGGACTGAGAGGATTGGTGAGATTGGGTGAGCAAATGCAGACCCTTTCAAGCAATAATGCATGGCCCCCATTCCATGGGTCCCAACTCTCCAGGTTCAAGGGAATATTACTACAGCTATAACATGTACAGGAAACCTAGAGAATGGACACACTGTGAATACGAAAGGTTTCTAAAACTCAACGAATAGTCCCTCTCCTGGTGCTCCAGTTTGACTTTCCAACTGCCTTACTATCAATCTCCCAACTTGGAGAGACAGGCCCTTTAACCTCCTGGTTTGCACAGGTTCCCAATTTGGCAGAGGATGGAAGGGACGAGGGAGAACCCATGAGAGAGTAGCTGTTAGGCATTTGGATGGGCACATGTCACTCTAATTTCCCGGCAGGAAGAAGAATTAATCAAAGTCTCAGCCACCCACCGGGAACCAGTATAGGACATGATCCAAAATTTTGGACTTGCATTCAGCTCACAAAAAACGAGTTGAGAAATGGAGCTCAGGGGCACAGCAATTCACAAACTGGCAGAGTGATAAAGGACAACTATCGTCCAAAAATCTGTTGAGGGAAGTCAACGAGGCGGACTTGAAAGCGAGGCAAAATAGCAGGAAACAGATTTCAAGAGGTACCTTGGAATCGCCTGTAAAGCACAGGAAGAGGGGCACAACTTGGACAATGGTGCACTTGGCCAAAAAGGGCGTATGCGTTTTCTCCTGAATATATTCAGGAGAAAACGCATACGCCCTTTTTGGCCAAGCAAGCAAGCGGGCAATGCAAATCTGCACTACAAAGAAGTATCACTTCCCACCGGTCAAAAGGGACATCCACAAAATGTGTAAAAACCAGAAAGGCAAGACAGGCCCTGGAGAACAGGGAGCCTTGTTATGCTGATGGGCGGGATGTAAATTGCCAACTGCCTCACTGGAGGAGTGCATTGTGTTCCCTAAAACAAGTAAACAACAGAGCTACAGAGCCAAGGCCACTTCCAGTCTAGGGAATATACCTGGGGAAAACTGAAAATCAATAAGAAAGAGCCACCTCCAAATTTAGGGCTGCACTGGCTACAAGAACCTCAACTTGGGTACACCTTAAATATCCCAGGAAATATAAAAATGGTTCAAAACATTGTGGTACTTACGTACGATGGAATATCCCTCAGCCATGAAATCAATGTCATAAGACCAGTAGCAGCAAAGTGAGTGGATTCAGGTACAATGATTCTAAGTGAAATATGTCACACAGAAAAAGAAACTTATCATAAGATATCACTTATGAAGATCCTGTAAACATGGCTACACGTGAACTGAGTTAGGAAAGAGAACAGAGTCTCACATTTAGAAAACACACTTATGCCTGCATAAAGGGTAATGAGAGGTGGGGTGATGCATAAAACCAGAGTTTGATATAAGCACAGGGACCGTTTCAAAAACCAACTTTGGAATTGACAAGACCGACACCTTCCTCAGTGAAAGAGACTCAAAACCCCATATTTCCCACAGAGGAATATATCTGACTAGTAAGAATCTTAAAACCTATGTATTGATATGTCTCCATAAGGGAATCAAGTGTGTCTAGAATGGCATAAACATGGCAGCGAGAATCAGCTCAAACCCACTATAAAAAGGAATTTCAAAAGCAAAACCAAAAAACAGGGAAATTCTTTACAATTCCTTCAGGGTGTCTGAGGAAACCTGGGAAGACCCTATCTACAATGACAGCTGGATGTGGCATAAGGCTGGACACTTGGGACTGAGAGGATTGGTGAGATTGGGTGAGCAAATGCAGATCCTTTCAAGCAATAATGCATGGCCCCCATTCCATGGGTCCCAACTCTCCATGTTCAAGGGAATATTACTACAGCTATAACATGTACAGGAAACCTAGAGAATGGACACACTGTGAATACGAAAGGTTTCTAAAACTCAACGAATAGTCCCTCTCCTGGTGCTCCAGTTTGACTTTCCAACTGCCTTACTATCAATCTCCCAACTTGGAGAGATAGGCCCTTTAACCTCCTGGTTTGCACAGGTTCCCAATTTGGCAGAGGATGGAAGGGACGAGGGAGAACCCATGAGAGAGTAGCTGTTAGGCATTTGGACGGGCACATGTCAATCTAATTTCCCAGCAGGAAGAAGAATTAACCAAAGTCTCAGCCACCCACCGGGAACCAGTATAGGACATGATCCAAAATTTTGTACTTGCGTTCAGCTCACAAAAAACGAGTTGAGAAATGGAGCTCAGGGGCACAGCAATTCACAAACTGGCAGATTGATAAAGGACAACTATCGTCCAAAAATCTGTTGAGGGAAGTCAACGAGGCGGACTTGAAAGTGAGGCAAAATAGCAGGAAACAGATTTCAAGAGGTACGTTGGAATCGCCTGTAAAGCACAGGAAGAGGGGCACAACTTGGACAATGGTGCCCTTGGCCAAAAAGGGCGTATGCGTTTTCTCCTGAATATATTCAGGAGAAAACGCATACGCCCTTTTTGGCCAAGCAAGCAAGCGGGCAATGCAAATCTGCACTACAAAGAAGTATCACTTCCAACCGGTCAAAAGGGACATCCACAAAATGTGTAAAAACCAGAAAGGCAAGACAGGCCCTGGAGAACTGGGAGCCTTGTTATGCTGATGGGCGGGATGTAAATTGCCAACTGCCTCACTGGAGGAGTGCATTGTGTTCCCTAAAATAAGTAAACAACAGAGCTACAGAGCCAAGGCCACTTCCAGTCTAGGGAATATACCTTGGGAAAACTGAAAATCAATAAGAAAGAGCCACCTCCAAATTTAGGGCTGCACTGACTACAAGAACCTCAACTTGGGTACACCTTAAATATCCCAGGAAATATAAAAATGGTTCAAAACATTGTGGTACTTACGTACGATGGAATATCCCTCAGTCTTGAAATCAATGTCATAAGACCAGTAGCAGCAAAGTGAGTGGATTCAGGTACGATGATTCTAAGTGAAATAAGTCACACAGAAAAAGAAACTTATCATAAGATATCACTTATGAAGATCCTGTAAACATGGCTACACGTGAACTGAGTTAGGAAAGAGAACAGAGTCTCACATTTAGAAAACCCGCTTATGCCTGCATAAAGGGGAAGGAGAGGTGGGGTGATGCATAAAACCAGAGTTTGATATAAGCACAGGGACCGTTCCAAAAACCAACTTTGGAATTGACAAGACCGACACCTTCCTTAGTGAAAGAGACTCAAAACCCCATATTTCCCACAGAGGAATGTATCTGACTAGTAAGAATCTTAAAACCTATGTATTGATATGACTCCATAAGGGAATCAAGTGTGTCTAGAGTGGCATAAACATGGCAGCGAGAATCAGCTCAAACCCACTATAAAAAGGAATTTCAAAAGCAAAACCAAAAAACAGGGAAATTCTTTACAATTCCTTCAGGGTGTCTGAGGAAACCTGGAAAGACCCTATCTACAATGACAGCTGGATGTGGCATAAGGCTGGACACTTGGGACTGAGAGGATTGGTGAGATTGGGTGAGCAAATGCAGACCCTTTCAAGCAATAATGCATGGCCCCCATTCCATGGGTCCCAACTCTCCAGGTTCAAGGGAATATTACTACAGCTATAACATGTACAGGAAACCTAGAGAATGGACACACTGTGAATACGAAAGGTTTCTAAAACTCAACGAATAGTCCCTCTCCTGGTGCTCCAGTTTGACTTTCCAACTGCCTTACTATCAATCTCCCAACTTGGAGAGACAGGCCCTTTAACCTCCTGGTTTGCACAGGTTCCCAATTTGGCAGAGGATGGAAGGGACGAGGGAGAACCCATGAGAGAGTAGCTGTTAGGCATTTGGATGGGCACATGTCACTCTAATTTCCCGGCAGGAAGAAGAATTAATCAAAGTCTCAGCCACCCACCGGGAACCAGTATAGGACATGATCCAAAATTTTGGACTTGCATTCAGCTCACAAAAAACGAGTTGAGAAATGGAGCTCAGGGGCACAGCAATTCACAAACTGGCAGAGTGATAAAGGACAACTATCGTCCAAAAATCTGTTGAGGGAAGTCAACGAGGCGGACTTGAAAGCGAGGCAAAATAGCAGGAAACAGATTTCAAGAGGTACCTTGGAATCGCCTGTAAAGCACAGGAAGAGGGGCACAACTTGGACAATGGTGCACTTGGCCAAAAAGGGCGTATGCGTTTTCTCCTGAATATATTCAGGAGAAAACGCATACGCCCTTTTTGGCCAAGCAAGCAAGCGGGCAATGCAAATCTGCACTACAAAGAAGTATCACTTCCCACCGGTCAAAAGGGTCATCCACAAAATGTGTAAAAACCAGAAAGGCAAGACAGGCCCTGGAGAACTGGGAGCCTTGTTATGCTGATAGGCGGGATGTAAATTGCCAACTGCCTCACTGGAGGAGTGCATTGTGTTCCCTAAAACAAGTAAACAACAGAGCTACAGAGCCAAGGCCACTTCCAGTCTAGGGAATATACCTTGGGAAAACTGAAAATCAATAAGAAAGAGCCACCTCCAAATTTAGGGCTGCACTGACTACAAGAACCTCAACTTGGGTACACCTTAAATATCCCAGGAAATATAAAAATGGTTCAAAACATTGTGGTACTTACGTACGATGGAATATCCCTCAGCCATGAAATCAATGTCAGAAGACCAGTAGCAGCAAAGTGAGTGGATTCAGGTACGATGATTCTAAGTGAAATAAGTCACACAGAAAAAGAAACTTATCATAAGATATCACTTATGAAGATCCTGTAAACATGGCGACACGTGAACTGAGTTAGGAAAGAGAACAGAGTCTCACATTTAGAAAACACTCTTATGCCTGCATAAAGAGGAAGGAGAGGTGGGGTGATGCATAAAACCAGAGTTTGATATAAGCACAGGGACCGTTCCAAAAACCAACTTTGGAATAGACAAGACCTACACCTTCCTCAGTGAAAGAGACTCAAAACCCCATATTTCCCGCAGAGGAATATATCTGACTAGTAAGAATCTTAAAACCTATGTATTGATATGACTCCATAAGGGAATCAAGTGTGTCTAGAGTGGCATAAACATGGCAGCGAGAATCAGCTCAAACCCACTATAAAAAGGAATTTCAAAAGCAAAACCAAAAAACAGGGAAATTCTTTACAATTCCTTCAGGGTGTCTGAGGAAACCTGGAAAGACCCTGTCTACAATGACAGCTGGATGTGGCATAAGGCTGGACACTTGGGACTGAGAGGATTGGTGAGATTGGGTGAGCAAATGCAGACCCTTTCAAGCAATAATGCATGGCCCCCATTCCATGGGTCCCAACTCTCCAGGTTCAAGGGAATATTACTACAGCTATAACATGTACAGGAAACCTAGAGAATGGACACACTGTGAATACGAAAGGTTTCTAAAACTCAACAAATAGTCCCTCTCCTGGTGCTCCAGTTTGACTTTCCAACTGCCTTACTATCAATCTCCCAACTTGGAGAGACAGGCCCTTTAACCTCCTGGTTTGCACAGGTTCCCAATTTGGCAGAGGATGGAAGGGACGAGGGAGAACCCATGAGAGAGTAGCTGTTAGGCATTTGGACGGGCACATGTCACTCTAATTTCCCGGCAGGAAGAAGAATTAACCAAAGTCTCAGCCACCCACCGGGAACCAGTATAGGACATGATCCAAAATTTTGGACTTGCGTTCAGCTCACAAAAAACGAGTTGAGAAATGGAGCTCAGGGGCACAGCAATTCACAAACTGGCAGAGTGATAAAGGACAACTATCGTCCAAAAATCTGTTGAGGGAAGTCAACGAGGCGGACTTGAAAGTGAGGCAAAATAGCAGGAAACAGATTTCAAGAGGTACGTTGGAATCGCCTGTAAAGCACAGGAAGAGGGGCACAACTTGGACAATGGTGCACTTGGCCAAAAAGGGCGTATGCGTTTTCTCCTGAATATATTCAGGAGAAAACGCATACGCCCTTTTTGGCCAAGCAAGCAAGCGGGCAATGCAAATCTGCACTACAAAGAAGTATCACTTCCCACCGGTCAAAAGGGTCATCCACAAAATGTGTAAAAACCAGAAAGGCAAGACAGGCCCTGGAGAACTGGGAGCCTTGTTATGCTGATGGGCGGGATGTAAATTGCCAACTGCCTCACTGGAGGAGTGCATTGTGTTCCCTAAAACAAGTAAACAACAGAGCTACAGAGCCAAGGCCACTTCCAGTCTAGGGAATATACCTTGGGAAAACTGAAAATCAATAAGAAAGAGCCACCTCCAAATTTAGGGCTGCACTGACTACAAGAACCTCAACTTGGGTACACCTTAAATATCCCAGGAAATATAAAAATGGTTCAAAACATTGTGGTACTTACGTACGATGGAATATCCCTCAGCCATGAAATCAATGTCAGAAGACCAGTAGCAGCAAAGTGAGTGGATTCAGGTACGATGATTCTAAGTGAAATAAGTCACACAGAAAAAGAAACTTATCATAAGATATCACTTATGAAGATCCTGTAAACATGGCTACACGTGAACTGAGTTAGGAAAGAGAACAGAGTCTCACATTTAGAAAACCCGCTTATGCCTGCATAAAGGGGAAGGAGAGGTGGGGTGATGCATAAAACCAGAGTTTGATATAAGCACAGGGACCGTTTCAAAAACCAACTTTGGAAATGACAAGACCGACACCTTCCTCAGTGAAAGAGACTCAAAACCCCATATTTCCCACAGAGGAATATATCTGACTAGTAAGAATCTTAAAACCTATGTATTGATATGTCTCCATAAGGGAATCAAGTGTGTCTAGAGTGGCATAAACATGGCAGCGAGAATCAGCTCAAACCCACTATAAAAAGGAATTTCAAAAGCAAAACCAAAAAACAGGGAAATTCTTTACAATTCCTTCAGGGTGTCTGAGGAAACCTGGAAAGACCCTATCTACCATGACAGCTGGATGTGGCATAAGGCTGGACACTTGGGACTGAGAGGATTGGTGAGATTGGGTGAGCAAATGCAGACCCTTTCAAGCAATAATGCATGGCCCCCATTCCATGGGTCCCAACTCTCCAGGTTCAAGGGAATATTACTACAGCTATAACATGTACAGGAAACCTAGAGAATGGACACACTGTGAATACGAAAGGTTTCTAAAACTCAACGAATAGTCCCTCTCCTGGTGCTCCAGTTTGACTTTCCAACTGCCTTACTATCAATCTCCCAACTTGGAGAGACAGGCCCTTTAACCTCCTGGTTTGCACAGGTTCCCAATTTGGCAGAGGATGGAAGGGACGAGGGAGAACCCATGAGAGAGTAGCTGTTAGGCATTTGGACGGGCACATGTCACTCTAATTTCCCGGCAGGAAGAAGAATTAACCAAAGTCTCAGCCACCCACCGGGAACCAGTATAGGACATGATCCAAAATTTTGGACTTGCGTTCAGCTCACAAAAAACGAGTTGAGGAATGGAGCTCAGGGGCACAGCAATTCACATACTGGCAGAGTGATAAAGGACAACTATCGTCCAAAAATCTGTTGAGGGAAGTCAACGAGGCGGACTTGAAAGTGAGGCAAAATAGCAGGAAACAGATTTCAAGAGGTACGTTGGAATCGCCTGTAAAGCACAGGAAGAGGGGCACAACTTGGACAATGGTGCACTTGGCCAAAAAGGGCGTATGCGTTTTCTCCTGAATATATTCAGGAGAAAACGCATACGCCCTTTTTGGCCAAGCAAGCAAGCGGGCAATGCAAATCTGCACTACAAAGAAGTATCACTTCCCACCGGTCAAAAGGGACATCCACAAAATGTGTAAAAACCAGAAAGGCAAGACAGGCCCTGGAGAACAGGGAGCCTTGTTATGCTGATGGGCGGGATGTAAATTGCCAACTGCCTCACTGGAGGAGTGCATTGTGTTCCCTAAAACAAGTAAACAACAGAGCTACAGAGCCAAGGCCACTTCCAGTCTAGGGAATATACCTGGGGAAAACTGAAAATCAATAAGAAAGAGCCACCTCCAAATTTAGGGCTGCACTGGCTACAAGAACCTCAACTTGGGTACACCTTAAATATCCCAGGAAATATAAAAATGGTTCAAAACATTGTGGTACTTACGTACGATGGAATATCCCTCAGCCATGAAATCAATGTCATAAGACCAGTAGCAGCAAAGTGAGTGGATTCAGGTACAATGATTCTAAGTGAAATAAGTCACACAGAAAAAGAAACTTATCATAAGATATCACTTATGAAGATCCTGTAAACATGGCTACACGTGAACTGAGTTAGGAAAGAGAACAGAGTCTCACATTTAGAAAACACTCTTATGCCTGCATAAAGGGTAATGAGAGGTGGGGTGATGCATAAAACCAGAGTTTGATATAAGCACAGGGACCGTTTCAAAAACCAACTTTGGAATTGACAAGACCGACACCTTCCTCAGTGAAAGAGACTCAAAACCCCATATTTCCCACAGAGGAATATATCTGACTAGTAAGAATCTTAAAACCTATGTATTGATATGTCTCCATAAGGGAATCAAGTGTGTCTAGAATGGCATAAACATGGCAGCGAGAATCAGCTCAAACCCACTATAAAAAGGAATTTCAAAAGCAAAACCAAAAAACAGGGAAATTCTTTACAATTCCTTTAGGGTGTCTGAGGAAACCTGGAAAGACCCTATCTACAATGACAGCTGGATGTGGCATAAGGCTGGACACTTGGGACTGAGAGGATTGGTGAGATTGGGTGAGCAAATGCAGACCCTTTCAAGCAATAATGCATGGCCCCCATTCCATGGGTCCCAACTCTCCATGTTCAAGGGAATATTACTACAGCTATAACATGTACAGGAAACCTAGAGAATGGACACACTGTGAATACGAAAGGTTTCTAAAACTCAACGAATAGTCCCTCTCCTGGTGCTCCAGTTTGACTTTCCAACTGCCTTACTATCAATCTCCCAACTTGGAGAGATAGGCCCTTTAACCTCCTGGTTTGCACAGGTTCCCAATTTGGCAGAGGATGGAAGGGACGAGGGAGAACCCATGAGAGAGTAGCTGTTAGGCATTTGGACGGGCACATGTCAATCTAATTTCCCGGCAGGAAGAAGAATTAACCAAAGTCTCAGCCACCCACCGGGAACCAGTATAGGACATGATCCAAAATTTTGGACTTGCGTTCAGCTCACAAAAAACGAGTTGAGAAATGGAGCTCAGGGGCACAGCAATTCACAAATTGGCAGATTGATAAAGGACAACTATCGTCCAAAAATCTGTTGAGGGAAGTCAACGAGGCGGACTTGAAAGTGAGGCAAAATAGCAGGAAACAGATTTCAAGAGGTACGTTGGAATCGCCTGTAAAGCACAGGAAGAGGGGCACAACTTGGACAATGGTGCCCTTGGCCAAAAAGGGCGTATGCGTTTTCTCCTGAATATATTCAGGAGAAAACGCATACGCCCTTTTTGGCCAAGCAAGCAAGCGGGCAATGCAAATCTGCACTACAAAGAAGTATCACTTCCCACCGGTCAAAAGGGACATCCACAAAATGTGTAAAAACCAGAAAGGCAAGACAGGCCCTGGAGAACTGGGAGCCTTGTTATGCTGATGGGCGGGATGTAAATTGCCAACTGCCTCACTGGAGGACTGCATTGTGTTCCCTAAAATAAGTAAACAACAGAGCTACAGAGCCAAGGCCACTTCCAGTCTAGGGAATATACCTTGGGAAAACTGAAAATCAATAAGAAAGAGCCACCTCCAAATTTAGGGCTGCACTGACTACAAGAACCTCAACTTGGGTACACCTTAAATATCCCAGGAAATATAAAAATGGTTCAAAACATTGTGGTACTTACGTACGATGGAATATCCCTCAGTCTTGAAATCAATGTCATAAGACCAGTAGCAGCAAAGTGAGTGGATTCAGGTACGATGATTCTAAGTGAAATAAGTCACACAGAAAAAGAAACTTATCATAAGATATCACTTATGAAGATCCTGTAAACATGGCTACACGTGAACTGAGTTAGGAAAGAGAACAGAGTCTCACATTTAGAAAACACTCTTATGCCTGCATAAAGGGGAAGGAGAGGTGGGGTGATGCATAAAACCAGAGTTTGATATAAGCACAGGGACCTTTTCAAAAACCAACTTTGGAATTGACAAGACCGACACCTTCCTTAGTGAAAGAGACTCAAAACCCCATATTTCCCACAGAGGAATATATCTGACTAGTAAGAATCTTAAAACCTATGTATTGATATGTCTCCATAAGGGAATCAAGTGTGTCTAGAGTGGCATAAACATGGCAGCGAGAATCAGCTCAAACCCACTATAAAAAGGAATTTCAAAAGCAAAACCAAAAAACAGGGAAATTCTTTACCATTCCTTCAGGGTGTCTGAGGAAACCTGGAAAGAGCCTATCTACAATGACAGCTGGATGTGGCATAAGGCTGGACACTTGGGACTGAGAGGATTGGTGAGATTGGGTGAGCAAATGCAGACCCTTTCAAGCAATAATGCATGGCCCCCATTCCATGGGTCCCAACTCTCCAGGTTCAAGGGAATATTACTACAGCTATAACATGTACAGGAAAACTAGAGAATGGACACACTGTGAATACGAAAGGTTTCTAAAACTCAACGAATAGTCCCTCTCCTGGTGGTCCAGTTTGACTTTCCAACTGCCTTACTATCAATCTCCCAACTTGGAGAGACAGGCCCTTTAACCTCCTGGTTTGCACAGGTTCCCAATTTGGCAGAGGATGGAAGGGATGAGGGAGAACCCATGAGAGAGTAGCTGTTAGGCATTTGGACGGGCACATGTCACTCTAATTTCCCGGCAGGAAGAAGAATTAACCAAAGTCTCAGCCACCCACCGGGAACCAGTATAGGACATGATCCAAAATTTTGGACTTGCGTTCAGCTCACAAAAAACGAGTTGAGAAATGGAGCTCAGGGGCACAGCAATTCACATACTGGCAGAGTGATAAAGGACAACTATCGTCCAAAAATCTGTTGAGGGAAGTCAACGAGGCGGACTTGAAAGTGAGGCAAAATAGCAGGAAACAGATTTCAAGAGGTACGTTGGAATCGCCTGTAAAGCACAGGAAGAGGGGCACAACTTGGACAATGGTGCACTTGGCCAAAAAGGGCGTATGCGTTTTCTCCTGAATATATTCCGGAGAAAACGCATACGCCCTTTTTGGCCAAGCAAGCAAGCGGGCAATGCAAATCTGCACTACAAAGAAGTATCACTTCCCACCGGTCAAAAGGGACATCCACAAAATGTGTAAAAACCAGAAAGGCAAGACAGGCCCTGGAGAACAGGGAGCCTTGTTATGCTGATGGGCGGGATGTAAATTGCCAACTGCCTCACTGGAGGAGTGCATTGTGTTCCCTAAAACAAGTAAACAACAGAGCTACAGAGCCAAGGCCACTTCCAGTCTAGGGAATATACCTGGGGAAAACTGAAAATCAATAAGAAAGAGCCACCTCCAAATTTAGGGCTGCACTGGCTACAAGAACCTCAACTTGGGTACACCTTAAATATCCCAGGAAATATAAAAATGGTTCAAAACATTGTGGTACTTACGTACGATGGAATATCCCTCAGCCATGAAATCAATGTCATAAGACCAGTAGCAGCAAAGTGAGTGGATTCAGGTACAATGATTCTAAGTGAAATAAGTCACACAGAAAAAGAAACTTATCATAAGATATCACTTATGAAGATCCTGTAAACATGGCTACACGTGAACTGAGTTAGGAAAGAGAACAGAGTCTCACATTTAGAAAACACTCTTATGCCTGCATAAAGGGTAAGGAGAGGTGGGGTGATGCATAAAACCAGAGTTTGATATAAGCACAGGGACCGTTTCAAAAACCAACTTTGGAATTGACAAGACCGACACCTTCCTCAGTGAAAGAGACTCAAAACCCCATATTTCCCACAGAGGAATATATCTGACTAGTAAGAATCTTAAAACCTATGTATTGATATGTCTCCATAAGGGAATCAAGTGTGTCTAGAGTGGCATAAACATGGCAGCGAGAATCAGCTCAAACCCACTATAAAAAGGAATTTCAAAAGCAAAACCAAAAAACAGGGAAATTCTTTACAATTCCTTCAGGGTGTCTGAGGAAACCTGGAAAGACCCTATCTACAATGACAGCTGGATGTGGCATAAGGCTGGACACTTGGGACTGAGAGGATTGGTGAGATTGGGTGAGCAAATGCAGACCCTTTCAAGCAATAATGCATGGCCCCCATTCCATGGGTCCCAACTCTCCAGGTTCAAGGGAATATTACTACAGCTATAACATGTACAGGAAACCTAGAGAATGGACACACTGTGAATACGAAAGGTTTCTAAAACTCAACGAATAGTCCCTCTCCTGGTGCTCCAGTTTGACTTTCCAACTGCCTTACTATCAATCTCCCAACTTGGAGAGACAGGCCCTTTAACCTCCTGGTTTGCACAGGTTCCCAATTTGGCAGAGGATGGAAGGGACGAGGGAGAACCCATGAGAGAGTAGCTGTTAGGCATTTGGACGGGCACATGTCAATCTAATTTCCCGGCAGGAAGAAGAATTAACCAAAGTCTCAGCCACCCACCGGGAACCAGTATAGGACATGATCCAAAATTTTGGACTTGCGTTCAGCTCACAAAAAACGAGTTGAGAAATGGAGCTCAGGGGCACAGCAATTCACAAACTGGCAGAGTGATAAAGGACAACTATCGTCCAAAAATCTGTTGAGGGAAGTCAACGAGGCGGACTTGAAAGTGAGGCAAAATAGCAGGAAACAGATTTCAAGAGGTATGTTGGAATCGCCTGTAAAGCACAGGAAGAGGGGCACAACTTGGACAATGGTGCACTTGGCCAAAAAGGGCGTATGCGTTTTCTCCTGAATATATTCAGGAGAAAACGCATACGCCCTTTTTGGCCAAGCAAGCAAGCGGGCAATGCAAATCTGCACTACAAAGAAGTATCACTTCCCACCGGTCCAAAGGGACATCCACAAAATGTGTAAAAACCAGAAAGGCAAGACAGGCCCTGGAGAACAGGGAGCCTTGTTATGCTGATGGGCGGGATGTAAATTGCCAACTGCCTCACTGGAGGAGTGCATTGTGTTCCCTAAAACAAGTAAACAACAGAGCTACAGAGCCAAGGCCACTTCCAGTCTAGGGAATATACCTGGGGAAAACTGAAAATCAATAAGAAAGAGCCACCTCCAAATTTAGGGCTGCACTAGCTACAAGAACCTCAACTTAGGTACACCTTAAATATCCCAGGAAATATAAAAATGGTTCAAAACATTGTGGTACTTACGTACGATGGAATATCCCTCAGCCATGAAATCAATGTCATAAGACCAGTAGCAGCAAAGTGAGTGGATTCAGGTACGATGATTCTAAGTCAAATAAGTCACACAGAAAAAGAAACTTATCATAAGATATCACTTATGAAGATCCTGTAAACATGGCTACACGTGAACTGAGTTAGGAAAGAGAACAGAGTCTCACATTTAGAAAACACTCTTATGCCTGCATAAAGGGGAAGGAGAGGTGGGGTGATGCATAAAACCAGAGTTTGATATAAGCACAGGGACCGTTCCAAAAACCAACTTTGGAATAGACAAGACCGACACCTTCCTCAGTGAAAGAGACTCAAAACCCCATATTTCCCGCAGAGGAATATATCTGACTAGTAAGAATCTTAAAACCTATGTATTGATATGACTCCATAAGGGAATCAAGTGTGTCTAGAGTGGCATAAACATGGCAGGGAGAATCAGCTCAAACCCACTATAAAAAGGAATTTCAAAAGCAAAACCAAAAAACAGGGAAATTCTTTACAATTCCTTCAGGGTGTCTGAGGAAACCTGGAAAGACCCTATCTACAATGACAGCTGGATGTGGCATAAGGCTGGACACTTGGGACTGAGAGGATTGGTGAGATTGGGTGAGCAAATGCAGACCCTTTCAAGCAATAATGCATGGCCCCCATTCCATGGGTCCCAACTCTCCAGGTTCAAGGGAATATTACTACAGCTATAACATGTACAGGAAACCTAGAGAATGGACACACTGTGAATACGAAAGGTTTCTAAAACTCAACGAATAGTCCCTCTCCTGGTGCTCCAGTTTGACTTTCCAACTGCCTTACTATCAATCTCCCAACTTGGAGAGACAGGCCCTTTAACCTCCTGGTTTGCACAGGTTCCCAATTTGGCAGAGGATGGAAGGGACGAGGGAGAACCCATGAGAGAGTAGCTGTTAGGCATTTGGACGGGCACATGTCACTCTAATTTCCCGGCAGGAAGAAGAATTAACCAAAGTCTCAGCCACCCACCGGGAACCAGTATAGGACATGATCCAAAATTTTGGACTTGCGTTCAGCTCACAAAAAACGAGTTGAGAAATGGAGCTCAGGGGCACAGCAATTCAGAAACTGGCAGAGTGATAAAGGACAACTATCGTCCAAAAATCTGTTGAGGGAAGTCAACAAGGCGGACTTGAAAGCGAGGCAAAATAGCAGGAAACAGATTTCAAGAGGTACGTTGGAATCGCCTGTAAAGCACAGGAAGAGGGGCACAACTTGGACAATGGTGCACTTGGCCAAAAAGGGCGTATGCATTTTCTCCTGAATATATTCAGGAGAAAACGCATACGCCCTTTTTGGCCAAGCAAGCAAGCGGGCAATGCAAATCTGCACTACAAAGAAGCATCACTTCCCACCGGTCAAAAGGGACATCCACAAAATGTGTAAAAACCAGAAAGGCAAGACAGGCCCTGGAGAACTGGGAGCCTTGTTATGCTGATGGGCGGGATGTAAATTGCCAACTGCCTCACTGGAGGAGTGCATTGTGTTCCCTAAAATAAGTAAACAACAGAGCTACAGAGCCAAGGACACTTCCAGTCTAGGGAATATACCTTGGGAAAACTGAAAATCAATAAGAAAGAGCCACCTCCAAATTTAGGGCTGCACTGACTACAAGAACCTCAACTTGGGTACACCTTAAATATCCCAGGAAATATAAAAATGGTTCAAAACATTGTGGTACTTACGTACGATGGAATATCCCTCAGTCTTGAAATCAATGTCATAAGACCAGTAGCAGCAAATTGAGTGGATTCAGGTATGATGATTCTAAGTGAAATAAGTCACACAGAAAAAGAAACTTATCATAAGATATCACTTATGAAGATCCTGTAAACATGGCTACACGTGAACTGAGTTAGGAAAGAGAACAGAGTCTCACATTTAGAAAACACTCTTATGCCTGCATAAAGGGGAACGAGAGGTGGGGTGATGCATAAAACCAGAGTTTGATATAAGCACAGGGACCGTTTCAAAAACCAACTTTGGAATTGACAAGACCGACACCTTCCTTAGTGAAAGAGACTCAAAACCCCATATTTCCCACAGAGGAATATATCTGACTAGTAAGAATCTTAAAACCTATCTATTGATATGTCTCCATAAGGGAATCAAGTGTGTCTAGAGTGGCATAAACATGGCAGCGAGAATCAGCTCAAACCCACTAGAAAAAGGAATTTCAAAAGCAAAACCAAAAAACAGGGAAATTCTTTACCATTCCTTCAGGGTGTCTGAGGAAACCTGGAAAGACCCTATCTACAATGACAGCTGGATGTGGCATAAGGCTGGACACTTGGGACTGAGAGGATTGTTGAGATTGGGTGAGCAAATGCAGACCCTTTCAAGCAATAATGCATGGCCCCCATTCCATGGGTCCCAACTCTCCAGGTTCAAGGGAATATTACTACAGCTATAACATGTACAGGAAAACTAGAGAATGTACACACTGTGAATACGAAAGGTTTCTAAAACTCAACGAATAGTCCCTCTCCTGGTGCTCCAGTTTGACTTTCCAACTGCCTTACTATCAATCTCCCAACTTGGAGAGACAGGCCCTTTAACCTCCTGGTTTGCACAGGTTCCCAATTTGGCAGAGGATGGAAGGGACGAGGGAGAACCCATGAGAGAGTAGCTGTTAGGCATTTGGACGGGCACATGTCACTCTAATTTCCCGGCAGGAAGAAGAATTAACCAAAGTCTCAGCCACCCACCGGGAACCAGTATAGGACATGATCCAAAATTTTGGACTTGCGTTCAGCTTACAAAAAACGAGTTGAGAAATGGAGCTCAGGGGCACAGCAATTCACATACTGGCAGAGTGATAAAGGACAACTATCGTCCAAAAATCTGTTGAGGGAAGTCAACGAGGCGGACTTGAAAGTGAGGCAAAATAGCAGGAAACAGATTTCAAGAGGTACGTTGGAATCGCCTGTAAAGCACAGGAAGAGGGGCACAACTTGGACAATGGTGCACTTGGCCAAAAAGGGCGTATGCGTTTTCTCCTGAATATATTCAGGAGAAAACGCATACGCCCTTTTTGGCCAAGCAAGCAAGCGGGCAATGCAAATCTGCACTACAAAGAAGTATCACTTCCCACCGGTCAAAAGGGACATCCACAAAATGTGTAAAAACCAGAAAGGCAAGACAGGCCCTGGAGAACAGGGAGCCTTGTTATGCTGATGGGCGGGATGTAAATTGCCAACTGCCTCACTGGAGGAGTGCATTGTGTTCCCTAAAACAAGTAAACAACAGAGCTACAGAGCCAAGGCCACTTCCAGTCTAGGGAATATACCTGGGGAAAACTGAAAATCAATAAGAAAGAGCCACCTCCAAATTTAGGGCTGCACTGGCTACAAGAACCTCAACTTTGGTACACCTTAAATATCCCAGGAAATATAAAAATGGTTCAAAACATTGTGGTACTTACGTACGATGGAATATCCCTCAGCCATGAAATCAATGTCATAAGACCAGTAGCAGCAAAGTGAGTGGATTCAGGTACAATGATTCTAAGTGAAATAAGTCACACAGAAAAAGAAACTTATCATAAGATATCACTTATGAAGATCCTGTAAACATGGCTACACGTGAACTGAGTTAGGAAAGAGAACAGAGTCTCACATTTAGAAAACACTCTTATGCCTGCATAAAGGGTAATGAGAGGTGGGGTGATGCATAAAACCAGAGTTTGATATAAGCACAGGGACCGTTTCAAAAACCAACTTTGGAATTGACAAGACCGACACCTTCCTCAGTGAAAGAGACTCAAAACCCCATATTTCCCACAGAGGAATATATCTGACTAGTAAGAATCTTAAAACCTATGTATTGATATGTCTCCATAAGGGAATCAAGTGTGTCTAGAGTGGCATAAACATGGCAGCGAGAATCAGCTCAAACCCACTATAAAAAGGAATTTCAAAAGCAAAACCAAAAAACAGGGAAATTCTTTACAATTCCTTCAGGGTGTCTGAGGAAACCTGGAAAGAGCCTATCTACAATGACAGCTGGATGTGGCATAAGGCTGGACACTTGGGACTGAGAGGATTGGTGAGATTGGGTGAGCAAATGCAGACCCTTTCAAGCAATAATGCATGGCCCCCATTCCATGGGTCCCAACTCTCCAGGTTCAAGGGAATATTACTACAGCTATAACATGTACAGGAAAACTAGAGAATGGACACACTGTGAATACGAAAGGTTTCTAAAACTCAACGAATAGTCCCTCTCCTGGTGGTCCAGTTTGACTTTCCAACTGCCTTACTATCAATCTCCCAACTTGGAGAGACAGGCCCTTTAACCTCCTGGTTTGCACAGGTTCCCAATTTGGCAGAGGATGGAAGGGATGAGGGAGAACCCATGAGAGAGTAGCTGTTAGGCATTTGGACGGGCACATGTCACTCTAATTTCCCGGCAGGAAGAAGAATTAACCAAAGTCTCAGCCACCCACCGGGAACCAGTATAGGACATGATCCAAAATTTTGGACTTGCGTTCAGCTCACAAAAAACGAGTTGAGAAATGGAGCTCAGGGGCACAGCAATTCACATACTGGCAGAGTGATAAAGGACAACTATCGTCCAAAAATCTGTTGAGGGAAGTCAACGAGGCGGACTTGAAAGTGAGGCAAAATAGCAGGAAACAGATTTCAAGAGGTACGTTGGAATCGCCTGTAAAGCACAGGAAGAGGGGCACAACTTGGACAATGGTGCACTTGGCCAAAAAGGGCGTATGCGTTTTCTCCTGAATATATTCAGGAGAAAACGCATACGCCCTTTTTGGCCAAGCAAGCAAGCGGGCAATGCAAATCTGCACTACAAAGAAGTATCACTTCCCACCGGTCAAAAGGGACATCCACAAAATGTGTAAAAACCAGAAAGGCAAGACAGGCCCTGGAGAACAGGGAGCCTTGTTATGCTGATGGGCGGGATGTAAATTGCCAACTGCCTCACTGGAGGAGTGCATTGTGTTCCCTAAAACAAGTAAACAACAGAGCTACAGAGCCAAGGCCACTTCCAGTCTAGGGAATATACCTGGGGAAAACTGAAAATCAATAAGAAAGAGCCACCTCCAAATTTAGGGCTGCACTGGCTACAAGAACCTCAACTTGGGTACACCTTAAATATCCCAGGAAATATAAAAATGGTTCAAAACATTGTGGTACTTACGTACGATGGAATATCCCTCAGCCATGAAATCAATGTCATAAGACCAGTAGCAGCAAAGTGAGTGGATTCAGGTACAATGATTCTAAGTGAAATAAGTCACACAGAAAAAGAAACTTATCATAAGATATCACTTATGAAGATCCTGTAAACATGGCTACACGTGAACTGAGTTAGGAAAGAGAACAGAGTCTCACATTTAGAAAACACTCTTATGCCTGCATAAAGGGTAATGAGAGGTGGGGTGATGCATAAAACCAGAGTTTGATATAAGCACAGGGACCGTTTCAAAAACCAACTTTGGAATTGACAAGACCGACACCTTCCTCAGTGAAAGAGACTCAAAACCCCATATTTCCCACAGAGGAATATATCTGACTAGTAAGAATCTTAAAACCTATGTATTGATATGTCTCCATAAGGGAATCAAGTGTGTCTAGAGTGGCATAAACATGGCAGCGAGAATCAGCTCAAACCCACTATAAAAAGGAATTTCAAAAGCAAAACCAAAAAACAGGGAAATTCTTTACAATTCCTTCAGGGTGTCTGAGGAAACCTGGAAAGACCCTATCTACAATGACAGCTGGATGTGGCATAAGGCTGGACACTTGGGACTGAGAGGATTGGTGAGATTGGGTGAGCAAATGCAGACCCTTTCAAGCAATAATGCATGGCCCCCATTCCATGGGTCCCAACTCTCCATGTTCAAGGGAATATTACTACAGCTATAACATGTACAGGAAACCTAGAGAATGGACACACTGTGAATACGAAAGGTTTCTAAAACTCAACGAATAGTCCCTCTCCTGGTGCTCCAGTTTGACTTTCCAACTGCCTTACTATCAATCTCCCAACTTGGAGAGACAGGCTCTTTAACCTCCTGGTTTGCACAGGTTCCCAATTTGGCAGAGGATGGAAGGGACGAGGGAGAACCCATGAGAGAGTAGCTGTTAGGCATTTGGATGGGCACATGTCAATCTAATTTCCCGGCAGGAAGAAGAATTAACCAAAGTCTCAGCCACCCACCGGGAACCAGTATAGGACATGATCCAAAATTTTGGACTTGCGTTCAGCTCACAAAAAACGAGTTGAGAAATGGAGCTCAGGGCCACAGCAATTCACAAACTGGCAGATTGATAAAGGACAACTATCGTCCAAAAATCTGTTGAGGGAAGTCAACGAGGCGGACTTGAAAGTGAGGCAAAATAGCAGGAAACAGATTTCAAGAGGTACGTTGGAATCGCCTGTAAAGCACAGGAAGAGGGGCACAACTTGGACAATGGTGCCCTTGGCCAAAAAGGGCGTATGCGTTTTCTCCTGAATATATTCAGGAGAAAATGCATACGCCCTTTTTGGCCAAGCAAGCAAGCGGGCAATGCAAATCTGCACTACAAAGAAGCATCACTTCCCACCGGTCAAAAGGGACATCCACAAAATGTGTAAAAACCAGAAAGGCAAGACAGGCCCTGGAGAACTGGGAGCCTTGTTATGCTGATGGGCGGGATGTAAATTGCCAACTGCCTCACTGGAGGAGTGCATTGTGTTCCCTAAAATAAGTAAACAACAGAGCTACAGAGCCAAGGCCACTTCCAGTCTAGGGAATATACCTTGGGAAAACTGAAAATCAATAAGAAAGAGCCACCTCCAAATTTAGGGCTGCACTGACTACAAGAACCTCAACTTGGATACACCTTAAATATCCCAGGAAATATAAAAATGGTTCAAAACATTGTGGTACTTACGTACGATGGAATATCCCTCAGTCTTGAAATCAATGTCATAAGACCAGTAGCAGCAAAGTGAGTGGATTCAGGTACGATGATTCTAAGTGAAATAAGTCACACAGAAAAAGAAACTTATCATAAGATATCACTTATGAAGATCCTGTAAACATGGCTACACGTGAACTGAGTTAGGAAAGAGAACAGAGTCTCACATTTAGAAAACACTCTTATGCCTGCATAAAGGGGAAGGAGAGGTGGGGTGATGCATAAAACCAGAGTTTGATATAAGCACAGGGACCGTTTCAAAAACCAACTTTGGAATTGACAAGACCGACACCTTCCTTAGTGAAAGAGACTCAAAACCCCATATTTCCCACAGAGGAATATATCTGACTAGTAAGAATCTTAAAACCTATCTATTGATATGTCTCCATAAGGGAATCAAGTGTGTCTAGAGTGGCATAAACATGGCAGCGAGAATCAGCTCAAACCCACTATAAAAAGGAATTTCAAAAGCAAAACCAAAAAACAGGGAAATTCTTTACCATTCCTTCAGGGTGTCTGAGGAAACCTGGAAAGACCCTATCTACAATGACAGCTGGATGTGGCATAAGGCTGGACACTTGGGACTGAGAGGATTGGTGAGATTGGGTGAGCAAATGCAGACCCTTTCAAGCAATAATGCATGGCCCCCATTCCATGGGTCCCAACTCTCCAGGTTCAAGGGAATATTACTACAGCTATAACATGTACAGGAAAACTAGAGAATGTACACACTGTGAATACGAAAGGTTTCTAAAACTCAACGAATAGTCCCTCTCCTGGTGCTCCAGTTTGACTTTCCAACTGCCTTACTATCAATCTCCCAACTTGGAGAGACAGGCCCTTTAACCTCCTGGTTTGCACAGGTTCCCAATTTGGCAGAGGATGGAAGGGACGAGGGAGAACCCATGAGAGAGTAGCTGTTAGGCATTTGGACGGGCACATGTCACTCTAATTTCCCGGCAGGAAGAAGAATTAACCAAAGTCTCAGCCACCCACCGGGAACCAGTATAGGACATGATCCAAAATTTTGGACTTGCGTTCAGCTCACAAAAAACGAGTTGAGAAATGGAGCTCAGGGGCACAGCAATTCACATACTGGCAGAGTGATAAAGGACAACTATCGTCCAAAAATCTGTTGAGGGAAGTCAACGAGGCGGACTTGAAAGTGAGGCAAAATAGCAGGAAACAGATTTCAAGAGGTACGTTGGAATCGCCTGTAAAGCACAGGAAGAGGGGCACAACTTGGACAATGGTGCACTTGGCCAAAAAGGGCGTATGCGTTTTCTCCTGAATATATTCAGGAGAAAACGCATACGCCCTTTTTGGCCAAGCAAGCAAGCGGGCAATGCAAATCTGCACTACAAAGAAGTATCACTTCCCACCGGTCAAAAGGGACATCCACAAAATGTGTAAAAACCAGAAAGGCAAGACAGGCCCTGGAGAACAGGGAGCCTTGTTATGCTGATGGGCGGGATGTAAATTGCCAACTGCCTCACTGGAGGAGTGCATTGTGTTCCCTAAAACAAGTAAACAACAGAGCTACAGAGCCAAGGCCACTTCCAGTCTAGGGAATATACCTGGGGAAAACTGAAAATCAATAAGAAAGAGCCACCTCCAAATTTAGGGCTGCACTGGCTACAAGAACCTCAACTTGGGTACACCTTAAATATCCCAGGAAATATAAAAATGGTTCAAAACATTGTGGTACTTATGTACGATGGAATATCCCTCAGCCATGAAATCAATGTCATAAGACCAGTAGCAGCAAAGTGAGTGGATTCAGGTACAATGATTCTAAGTGAAATAAGTCACACAGAAAAAGAAACTTATCATAAGATATCACTTATGAAGATCCTGTAAACATGGCTACACGTGAACTGAGTTAGGAAAGAGAACAGAGTCTCACATTTAGAAAACACACTTATGCCTGCATAAAGGGTAATGAGAGGTGGGGTGATGCATAAAACCAGAGTTTGATATAAGCACAGGGACCGTTTCAAAAACCAACTTTGGAATTGACAAGACCGACACCTTCCTCAGTGAAAGAGACTCAAAACCCCATATTTCCCACAGAGGAATATATCTGACTAGTAAGAATCTTAAAACCTATGTATTGATATGTCTCCATAAGGGAATCAAGTGTGTCTAGAATGGCATAAACATGGCAGCGAGAATCAGCTCAAACCCACTATAAAAAGGAATTTCAAAAGCAAAACCAAAAAACAGGGAAATTCTTTACAATTCCTTCAGGGTGTCTGAGGAAACCTGGGAAGACCCTATCTACAATGACAGCTGGATGTGGCATAAGGCTGGACACTTGGGACTGAGAGGATTGGTGAGATTGGGTGAGCAAATGCAGACCCTTTCAAGCAATAATGCATGGCCCCCATTCCATGGGTCCCAACTCTCCATGTTCAAGGGAATATTACTACAGCTATAACATGTACAGGAAACCTAGAGAATGGACACACTGTGAATACGAAAGGTTTCTAAAACTCAACGAATAGTCCCTCTCCTGGTGCTCCAGTTTGACTTTCCAACTGCCTTACTATCAATCTCCCAACTTGGAGAGATAGGCCCTTTAACCTCCTGGTTTGCACAGGTTCCCAATTTGGCAGAGGATGAAAGGGACGAGGGAGAACCCATGAGAGAGTAGCTGTTAGGCATTTGGACGGGCAAATGTCAATCTAATTTCCCGGCAGGAAGAAGAATTAACCAAAGTCTCAGCCACCCACCGGGAACCAGTATAGGACATGATCCAAAATTTTGGACTTGCGTTCAGCTCACAAAAAACGAGTTGAGAAATGGAGCTCAGGGCCACAGCAATTCACAAACTGGCAGATTGATAAAGGACAACTATCGTCCAAAAATCTGTTGAGGGAAGTCAACGAGGCGGACTTGAAAGTGAGGCAAAATAGCAGGAAACAGATTTCAAGAGGTACGTTGGAATCGCCTGTAAAGCACAGGAAGAGGGGCACAACTTGGACAATGGTGCCCTTGGCCAAAAAGGGCGTATGCGTTTTCTCCTGAATATATTCAGGAGAAAACACATACGCCCTTTTTGGCCAAGCAAGCAAGCGGGCAATGCAAATCTGCACTACAAAGAAGTATCACTTCCAACCGGTCAAAAGGGACATCCACAAAATGTGTAAAAACCAGAAAGGCAAGACAGGCCCTGGAGAACTGGGAGCCTTGTTATGCTGATGGGCGGGATGTAAATTGCCAACTGCCTCACTGGAGGAGTGCATTGTGTTCCCTAAAATAAGTAAACAACAGAGCTACAGAGCCAAGGCCACTTCCAGTCTAGGGAATATACCTTGGGAAAACTGAAAATCAATAAGAAAGAGCCACCTCCAAATTTAGGGCTGCACTGACTACAAGAACCTCAACTTGGGTACACCTTAAATATCCCAGGAAATATAAAAATGGTTCAAAACATTGTGGTACTTACGTACGATGGAATATCCCTCAGTCTTGAAATCAATGTCATAAGACCAGTAGCAGCAAAGTGAGTGGATTCAGGTACGATGATTCTAAGTGAAATAAGTCACACAGAAAAAGAAACTTATCATAAGATATCACTTATGAAGATCCTGTAAACATGGCTACACGTGAACTGAGTTAGGAAAGAGAACAGAGTCTCACATTTAGAAAACCCGCTTATGCCTGCATAAAGGGGAAGGAGAGGTGGGGTGATGCATAAAAGCAGAGTTTGATATAAGCACAGGGACCGTTCCAAAAACCAACTTTGGAATTGACAAGACCGACACCTTCCTTTGTGAAAGAGACTCAAAACCCCATATTTCCCACAGAGGAATGTATCTGACTAGTAAGAATCTTAAAACCTATGTATTGATATGACTCCATAAGGGAATCAAGTGTGTCTAGAGTGGCATAAACATGGCAGCGAGAATCAGCTCAAACCCACTATAAAAAGGAATTTCAAAAGCAAAACCAAAAAACAGGGAAATTCTTTACAATTCCTTCAGGGTGTCTGAGGAAACCTGGAAAGACCCTATCTACCATGACAGCTGGATGTGGCATAAGGCTGGACACTTGGGACTGAGAGGATTGGTGAGATTGGGTGAGCAAATGCAGACCCTTTCAAGCAATAATGCATGGCCCCCATTCCATGGGTCCCAACTCTCCAGGTTCAAGGGAATATTACTACAGCTATAACATGTACAGGAAACCTAGAGAATGGACACACTGTGAATACGAAAGGTTTCTAAAACTCAACGAATAGTCCCTCTCCTGGTGCTCCAGTTTGACTTTCCAACTGCCTTACTATCAATCTCCCAACTTGGAGAGACAGGCCCTTTAACCTCCTGGTTTGCACAGGTTCCCAATTTGGCAGAGGATGGAAGGGACGAGGGAGAACCCATGAGAGAGTAGCTGTTAGGCATTTGGATGGGCACATGTCACTCTAATTTCCCGGCAGGAAGAAGAATTAACCAAAGTCTCAGCCACCCACCGGGAACCAGTATAGGACATGATCCAAAATTTTGGACTTGCATTCAGCTCACAAAAAACGAGTTGAGAAATGGAGCTCAGGGGCACAGCAATTCACAAACTGGCAGAGTGATAAAGGACAACTATCGTCCAAAAATCTGTTGAGGGAAGTCAACGAGGCGGACTTGAAAGCGAGGCAAAATAGCAGGAAACAGATTTCAAGAGGTACCTTGGAATCGCCTGTAAAGCACAGGAAGAGGGGCACAACTTGGACAATGGTGCACTTGGCCAAAAAGGGCGTATGCGTTTTCTCCTGAATATATTCAGGAGAAAACGCATACGCCCTTTTTGGCCAAGCAAGCAAGCGGGCAATGCAAATCTGCACTACAAAGAAGTATCACTTCCCACCGGTCAAAAGGGTCATCCACAAAATGTGTAAAAACCAGAAAGGCAAGACAGGCCCTGGAGAACTGGGAGCCTTGTTATGCTGATAGGCGGGATGTAAATTGCCAACTGCCTCACTGGAGGAGTGCATTGTGTTCCCTAAAACAAGTAAACAACAGAGCTACAGAGCCAAGGCCACTTCCAGTCTAGGGAATATACCTTGGGAAAACTGTAAATCAATAAGAAAGAGCCACCTCCAAATTTAGGGCTGCACTGACTACAAGAACCTCAACTTGGGTACACCTTAAATATCCCAGGAAATATAAAAATGGTTCAAAACATTGTGGTACTTACGTACGATGGAATATCCCTCAGCCATGAAATCAATGTCAGAAGACCAGTAGCAGCAAAGTGAGTGGATTCAGGTACGATGATTCTAAGTGAAATAAGTCACACAGAAAAAGAAACTTATCATAAGATATCACTTATGAAGATCCTGTAAACATGGCTACACGTGAACTGAGTTAGGAAAGAGAACAGAGTCTCACATTTAGAAAACACTCTTATGCCTGCATAAAGTGGAAGGAGAGGTGGGGTGATGCATAAAACCAGAGTTTGATATAAGCACAGGGACCGTTCCAAAAACCAACTTTGGAATAGACAAGACCTACACCTTCCTCAGTGAAAGAGACTCAAAACCCCATATTTCCCGCAGAGGAATATATCTGACTAGTAAGAATCTTAAAACCTATGTATTGATATGACTCCATAAGGGAATCAAGTGTGTCTAGAGTGGCATAAACATGGCAGCGAGAATCAGCTCAAACCCACTATAAAAAGGAATTTCAAAAGCAAAACCAAAAAACAGGGAAATTCTTTACAATTCCTTCAGGGTGTCTGAGGAAACCTGGAAAGACCCTATCTACAATGACAGCTGGATGTGGCATAAGGCTGGACACTTGGGACTGAGAGGATTGGTGAGATTGGGTGAGCAAATGCAGACCCTTTCAAGCAATAATGCATGGCCCCCATTCCATGGGTCCCAACTCTCCATGTTCAAGGGAATATTACTACAGCTATAACATGTACAGGAAACCTAGAGAATGGACACACTGTGAATACGAAAGGTTTCTAAAACTCAACGAATAGTCCCTCTCCTGGTGCTCCAGTTTGACTTTCCAACTGCCTTACTATCAATCTCCCAACTTGGAGAGACAGGCCCTTTAACCTCCTGGTTTGCACAGGTTCCCAATTTGGCAGAGGATGGAAGGGACGAGGGAGAACCCATGAGAGAGTAGCTGTTAGGCATTTGGATGGGCACATGTCAATCTAATTTCCCGGCAGGAAGAAGAATTAACCAAAGTCTCAGCCACCCACCGGGAACCAGTATAGGACATGATCCAAAATTTTGGACTTGCGTTCAGCTCACAAAAAACGAGTTGAGAAATGGAGCTCAGGGGCACAGCAATTCACAAAGTGGCAGATTGATAAAGGACAACTATCGTCCAAAAATCTGTTGAGGGAAGTCAACGAGGCGGACTTGAAAGTGAGGCAAAATAGCAGGAAACAGATTTCAAGAGGTACGTTGCAATCGCCTGTAAAGCACAGGAAGAGGGGCACAACTTGGACAATGGTGCCCTTGGCCAAAAAGGGCGTATGCGTTTTCTCCTGAATATATTCAGGAGAAAATGCATACGCCCTTTTTGGCCAAGCAAGCAAGCGGGCAATGCAAATCTGCACTACAAAGAAGCATCACTTCCCACCGGTCAAAAGGGACATCCACAAAATGTGTAAAAACCAGAAAGGCAAGACAGGCCCTGGAGAACTGGGAGCCTTGTTATGCTGATGGGCGGGATGTAAATTGCCAACTGCCTCACTGGAGGAGTGCATTGTGTTCCCTAAAATAAGTAAACAACAGAGCTACAGAGCCAAGGCCACTTCCAGTCTAGGGAATATACCTTGGGAAAACTGAAAATCAATAAGAAAGAGCCACCTCCAAATTTAGGGCTGCACTGACTACAAGAACCTCAACTTGGATACACCTTAAATATCCCAGGAAATATAAAAATGGTTCAAAACATTGTGGTACTTACGTACGATGGAATATCCCTCAGTCTTGAAATCAATGTCATAAGACCAGTAGCAGCAAAGTGAGTGGATTCAGGTACGATGATTCTAAGTGAAATAAGTCACACAGAAAAAGAAACTTATCATAAGATATCACTTATGAAGATCCTGTAAACATGGCTACACGTGAACTGAGTTAGGAAAGAGAACAGAGTCTCACATTTAGAAAACACTCTTATGCCTGCATAAAGGGGAAGGAGAGGTGGGGTGATGCATAAAACCAGCGTTTGATATAAGCACAGGGACCGTTTCAAAAACCAACTTTGGAATTGACAAGACCGACACCTTCCTTAGTGAAAGAGACTCAAAACCCCATATTTCCCACAGAGGAATATATCTGACTAGTAAGAATCTTAAAACCTATCTATTGATATGTCTCCATAAGGGAATCAAGTGTGTCTAGAGTGGCATAAACATGGCAGCGAGAATCAGCTCAAACCCACTATAAAAAGGAATTTCAAAAGCAAAACCAAAAAACAGGGAAATTCTTTACCATTCCTTCAGGGTGTCTGAGGAAACCTGGAAAGACCCTATCTACAATGACAGCTGGATGTGGCATAAGGCTGGACACTTGGGACTGAGAGGATTGGTGAGATTGGGTGAGCAAATGCAGACCCTTTCAAGCAATAATGCATGGCCCCCATTCCATGGGTCCCAACTCTCCAGGTTCAAGGGAATATTACTACAGCTATAACATGTACAGGAAAACTAGAGAATGTACACACTGTGAATACGAAAGGTTTCTAAAACTCAACGAATAGTCCCTCTCCTGGTGCTCCAGTTTGACTTTCCAACTGCCTTACTATCAATCTCCCAACTTGGAGAGACAGGCCCTTTAACCTCCTGGTTTGCACAGGTTCCCAATTTGGCAGAGGATGGAAGGGACGAGGGAGAACCCATGAGAGAGTAGCTGTTAGGCATTTGGACGGGCACATGTCACTCTAATTTCCCGGCAGGAAGAAGAATTAACCAAAGTCTCAGCCACCCACCGGGAACCAGTATAGGACATGATCCAAAATTTTGGACTTGCGTTCAGCTCACAAAAAACGAGTTGAGAAATGGAGCTCAGGGGCACAGCAATTCACATACTGGCAGAGTGATAAAGGACAACTATCGTCCAAAAATCTGTTGAGGGAAGTCAACGAGGCGGACTTGAAAGTGAGGCAAAATAGCAGGAAACAGATTTCAAGAGGTACGTTGGAATCGCCTGTAAATCACAGGAAGAGGGGCACAACTTGGACAATGGTGCACTTGGCCAAAAAGGGCGTATGCGTTTTCTCCTGAATATATTCAGGAGAAAACGCATACGCCCTTTTTGGCCAAGCAAGCAAGCGGGCAATGCAAATCTGCACTACAAAGAAGTATCACTTCCCACCGGTCAAAAGGGACATCCACAAAATGTGTAAAAACCAGAAAGGCAAGACAGTCCCTGGAGAACAGGGAGCCTTGTTATGCTGATGGGAGGGATGTAAATTGCCAACTGCCTCACTGGAGGAGTGCATTGTGTTCCCTAAAACAAGTAAACAACAGAGCTACAGAGCCAAGGCCACTTCCAGTCTAGGGAATATACCTGGGGAAAACTGAAAATCAATAAGAAAGAGCCACCTCCAAATTTAGGGCTGCACTGGCTACAAGAACCTCAACTTGGGTACACCTTAAATATCCCAGGAAATATAAAAATGGTTCAAAACATTGTGGTACTTATGTACGATGGAATATCCCTCAGCCATGAAATCAATGTCATAAGACCAGTAGCAGCAAAGTGAGTGGATTCAGGTACAATGATTCTAAGTGAAATAAGTCACACAGAAAAAGAAACTTATCATAAGATATCACTTATGAAGATCCTGTAAACATGGCTACACGTGAACTGAGTTAGGAAAGAGAACAGAGTCTCACATTTAGAAAACACACTTATGCCTGCATAAAGGGTAATGAGAGGTGGGGTGATGCATAAAACCAGAGTTTGATATAAGCACAGGGACCGTTTCAAAAACCAACTTTGGAATTGACAAGACCGACACCTTCCTCAGTGAAAGAGACTCAAAACCCCATATTTCCCACAGAGGAATATATCTGACTAGTAAGAATCTTAAAACCTATGTATTGATATGTCTCCATAAGGGAATCAAGTGTGTCTAGAATGGCATAAACATGGCAGCGAGAATCAGCTCAAACCCACTATAAAAAGGAATTTCAAAAGCAAAACCAAAAAACAGGGAAATTCTTTACAATTCCTTCAGGGTGTCTGAGGAAACCTGGGAAGACCCTATCTACAATGACAGCTGGATGTGGCATAAGGCTGGACACTTGGGACTGAGAGGATTGGTGAGATTGGGTGAGCAAATGCAGACCCTTTCAAGCAATAATGCATGGCCCCCATTCCATGGGTCCCAACTCTCCATGTTCAAGGGAATATTACTACAGCTATAACATGTACAGGAAACCTAGAGAATGGACACACTGTGAATACGAAAGGTTTCTAAAACTCAACGAATAGTCCCTCTCCTGGTGCTCCAGTTTGACTTTCCAACTGCCTTACTATCAATCTCCCAACTTGGAGAGATAGGCCCTTTAACCTCCTGGTTTGCACAGGTTCCCAATTTGGCAGAGGATGGAAGGGACGAGGGAGAACCCATGAGAGAGTAGCTGTTAGGCATTTGGACGGGCACATGTCAATCTAATTTCCCGGCAGGAAGAAGAATTAACCAAAGTCTCAGCCACCCACCGGGAACCAGTATAGGACATGATCCAAAATTTTGGACTTGCGTTCAGCTCACAAAAAACGAGTTGAGAAATGGAGCTCAGGGCCACAGCAATTCACAAACTGGCAGATTGATAAAGGACAACTATCGTCCAAAAATCTGTTGAGGGAAGTCAACGAGGCGGACTTGAAAGTGAGGCAAAATAGCAGGAAACAGATTTCAAGAGGTACGTTGGAATCGCCTGTAAAGCACAGGAAGAGGGGCACAACTTGGACAATGGTGCCCTTGGCCAAAAAGGGCGTATGCGTTTTCTCCTGAATATATTCAGGAGAAAACGCATACGCCCTTTTTGGCCAAGCAAGCAAGCGGGCAATGCAAATCTGCACTACAAAGAAGTATCACTTCCAACCGGTCAAAAGGGACATCCACAAAATGTGTAAAAACCAGAAAGGCAAGACAGGCCCTGGAGAACTGGGAGCCTTGTTATGCTGATGGGCGGGATGTAAATTGCCAACTGCCTCACTGGAGGAGTGCATTGTGTTCCCTAAAATAAGTAAACAACAGAGCTACAGAGCCAAGGCCACTTCCAGTCTAGGGAATATACCTTGGGAAAACTGAAAATCAATAAGAAAGAGCCACCTCCAAATTTAGGGCTGCACTGACTACAAGAACCTCAACTTGGGTACACCTTAAATATCCCAGGAAATATAAAAATGGTTCAAAACATTGTGGTACTTACGTACGATGGAATATCCCTCAGTCTTGAAATCAATGTCATAAGACCAGTAGCAGCAAAGTGAGTGGATTCAGGTACGATGATTCTAAGTGAAATAAGTCACACAGAAAAAGAAACTTATCATAAGATATCACTTATGAAGATCCTGTAAACATGGCTACACGTGAACTGAGTTAGGAAAGAGAACAGAGTCAAACATTTAGAAAACCCGCTTATGCCTGCATAAAGGGGAAGGAGAGGTGGGGTGATGCATAAAAGCAGAGTTTGATATAAGCACAGGGACCGTTCCAAAAACCAACTTTGGAATTGACAAGACCGACACCTTCCTTTGTGAAAGAGACTCAAAACCCCATATTTCCCACAGAGGAATGTATCTGACTAGTAAGAATCTTAAAACCTATGTATTGATATGACTCCATAAGGGAATCAAGTGTGTCTAGAGTGGCATAAACATGGCAGCGAGAATCAGCTCAAACCCACTATAAAAAGGAATTTCAAAAGCAAAACCAAAAAACAGGGAAATTCTTTACAATTCCTTCAGGGTGTCTGAGGAAACCTGGAAAGACCCTATCTACAATGACAGCTGGATGTGGCATAAGGCTGGACACTTGGGACTGAGAGGATTGGTGAGATTGGGTGAGCAAATGCAGACCCTTTCAAGCAATAATGCATGGCCCCCATTCCATGGGTCCCAACTCTCCAGGTTCAAGGGAATATTACTACAGCTATAACATGTACAGGAAACCTAGAGAATGGACACACTGTGAATACGAAAGGTTTCTAAAACTCAACGAATAGTCCCTCTCCTGGTGCTCCAGTTTGACTTTCCAACTGCCTTACTATCAATCTCCCAACTTGGAGAGACAGGCCCTTTAACCTCCTGGTTTGCACAGGTTCCCAATTTGGCAGAGGATGGAAGGGACGAGGGAGAACCCATGAGAGAGTAGCTGTTAGGTATTTGGATGGGCACATGTCACTCTAATTTCCCGGCAGGAAGAAGAATTAACCAAAGTCTCAGCCACCCACCGGGAACCAGTATAGGACATGATCCAAAATTTTGGACTTGCATTCAGCTCACAAAAAACGAGTTGAGAAATGGAGCTCAGGGGCACAGCAATTCACAAACTGGCAGAGTGATAAAGGACAAATATCGTCCAAAAATCTGTTGAGGGAAGTCAACGAGGCGGACTTGAAAGCGAGGCAAAATAGCAGGAAACAGATTTCAAGAGGTACCTTGGAATCGCCTGTAAAGCACAGGAAGAGGGGCACAACTTGGACAATGGTGCACTTGGCCAAAAAGGGCGTATGCGTTTTCTCCTGAATATATTCAGGAGAAAACGCATACGCCCTTTTTGGCCAAGCAAGCAAGCGGGCAATGCAAATCTGCACTACAAAGAAGTATCACTTCCCACCGGTCAAAAGGGTCATCCACAAAATGTGTAAAAACCAGAAAGGCAAGACAGGCCCTGGAGAACTGGGAGCCTTGTTATGCTGATAGGCGGGATGTAAATTGCCAACTGCCTCACTGGAGGAGTGCATTGTGTTCCCTAAAACAAGTAAACAACAGAGCTACAGAGCCAAGGCCACTTCCAGTCTAGGGAATATACCTTGGGAAAACTGAAAATCAATAAGAAAGAGCCACCTCCAAATTTAGGGCTGCACTGACTACAAGAACCTCAACTTGGGTACACCTTAAATATCCCAGGAAATATAAAAATGGTTCAAAACATTGTGGTACTTACGTACGATGGAATATCCCTCAGCCATGAAATCAATGTCAGAAGACCAGTAGCAGCAAAGTGAGTGGATTCAGGTACGATGATTCTAAGTGAAATAAGTCACACAGAAAAAGAAACTTATCATAAGATATCACTTATGAAGATCCTGTAAACATGGCTACACGTGAACTGAGTTAGGAAAGAGAACAGAGTCTCACATTTAGAAAACACTCTTATGCCTGCATAAAGGGGAAGGAGAGGTGGGGTGATGCATAAAACCAGAGTTTGATATAAGCACAGGGACCGTTCCAAAAACCAACTTTGGAATAGACAAGACCTACACCTTCCTCAGTGAAAGAGACTCAAAACCCCATATTTCCCGCAGAGGAATATATCTGACTAGTAAGAATCTTAAAACCTATGTATTGATATGACTCCATAAGGGAATCAAGTGTGTCTAGAGTGGCATAAACATGGCAGCGAGAATCAGCTCAAACCCACTATAAAAAGGAATTTCAAAAGCAAAACCAAAAAACAGGGAAATTCTTTACAATTCCTTCAGGGTGTCTGAGGAAACCTGGAAAGACCCTGTCTACAATGACAGCTGGATGTGGCATAAGGCTGGACACTTGGGACTGAGAGGATTGGTGAGATTGGGTGAGCAAATGCAGACCCTTTCAAGCAATAATGCATGGCCCCCATTCCATGGGTCCCAACTCTCCAGGTTCAAGGGAATATTACTACAGCTATAACATGTACAGGAAACCTAGAGAATGGACACACTGTGAATACGAAAGGTTTCTAAAACTCAACGAATAGTCCCTCTCCTGGTGCTCCAGTTTGACTTTCCAACTGCCTTACTATCAATCTCCCAACTTGGAGAGACAGGCCCTTTAACCTCCTGGTTTGCACAGGTTCCCAATTTGGCAGAGGATGGAAGGGACGAGGGAGAACCCATGAGAGAGTAGCTGTTAGGCATTTGGACGGGCACATGTCACTCTAATTTCCCGGCAGGAAGAAGAATTAACCAAAGTCTCAGCCACCCACCGGGAACCAGTATAGGACATGATCCAAAATTTTGGACTTGCGTTCAGCTCACAAAAAACGAGTTGAGAAATGGAGCTCAGGGGCACAGCAATTCACAAACTGGCAGAGTGATAAAGGACAACTATCGTCCAAAAATCTGTTGAGGGAAGTCAACGAGGCGGACTTGAAAGTGAGGCAAAATAGCAGGAAACAGATTTCAAGAGGTACGTTGGAATCGCCTGTAAAGCACAGGAAGAGGGGCACAACTTGGACAATGGTGCACTTGGCCAAAAAGGGCGTATGCGTTTTCTCCTGAATATATTCAGGAGAAAACGCATACGCCCTTTTTGGCCAAGCAAGCAAGCGGGCAATGCAAATCTGCACTACAAAGAAGTATCACTTCCCACCGGTCAAAAGGGTCATCCACAAAATGTGTAAAAACCAGAAAGGCAAGACAGGCCCTGGAGAACTGGGAGCCTTGTTATGCTGATGGGCGGGATGTAAATTGCCAACTGCCTCACTGGAGGAGTGCATTGTGTTCCCTAAAACAAGTAAACAACAGAGCTACAGAGCCAAGGCCACTTCCAGTCTAGGGAATATACCTTGGGAAAACTGAAAATCAATAAGAAAGAGCCACCTCCAAATTTAGGGCTGCACTGACTACAAGAACCTCAACTTGGGTACACCTTAAATATCCCAGGAAATATAAAAATGGTTCAAAACATTGTGGTACTTACGTACGATGGAATATCCCTCAGCCATGAAATCAATGTCAGAAGACCAGTAGCAGCAAAGTGAATGGATTCAGGTACGATGATTCTAAGTGAAATAAGTCACACAGAAAAAGAAACTTATCATAAGATATCACTTATGAAGATCCTGTAAACATGGCTACACGTGAACTGAGTTAGGAAAGAGAACAGAGTCTCACATTTAGAAAACACGCTTATGCCTGCATAAAGGGGAAGGAGAGGTGGGGTGATGCATAAAACCAGAGTTTGATATAAGCACAGGGACCGTTTCAAAAACCAACTTTGGAATTGACAAGACCGACACCTTCCTCAGTGAAAGAGACTCAAAACCCCATATTTCCCACAGAGGAATATATCTGACTAGTAAGAATCTTAAAACCTATGTATTGATATGTCTCCATAAGGGAATGAAGTGTGTCTAGAGTGGCATAAACATGGCAGCGAGAATCAGCTCAAACCCACTATAAAAAGGAATTTCAAAAGCAAAACCAAAAAACAGGGAAATTCTTTACAATTCCTTCAGGGTGTCTGAGGAAACCTGGAAAGACCCTATCTACCATGACAGCTGGATGTGGCATAAGGCTGGACACTTGGGACTGAGAGGATTGGTGAGATTGGGTGAGCAAATGCAGACCCTTTCAAGCAATAATGCATGGCCCCCATTCCATGGGTCCCAACTCTCCAGGTTCAAGGGAATATTACTACAGCTATAACATGTACAGGAAACCTAGAGAATGGACACACTGTGAATACGAAAGGTTTCTAAAACTCAACGAATAGTCCCTCTCCTGGTGCTCCAGTTTGACTTTCCAACTGCCTTACTATCAATCTCCCAACTTGGAGAGACAGGCCCTTTAACCTCCTGGTTTGCACAGGTTCCCAATTTGGCAGAGGATGGAAGGGACGAGGGAGAACCCATGAGAGAGTAGCTGTTAGGCATTTGGACGGGCACATGTCACTCTAATTTCCCGGCAGGAAGAAGAATTAACCAAAGTCTCAGCCACCCACCGGGAACCAGTATAGGACATGATCCAAAATTTTGGACTTGCGTTCAGCTCACAAAAAACGAGTTGAGAAATGGAGCTCAGGGGCACAGCAATTCACATACTGGCAGAGTGATAAAGGACAACTATCGTCCAAAAATCTGTTGAGGGAAGTCAACGAGGCGGACTTGAAAGTGAGGCAAAATAGCAGGAAACAGATTTCAAGAGGTACGTTGGAATCGCCTGTAAAGCACAGGAAGAGGGGCACAACTTGGACAATGGTGCACTTGGCCAAAAAGGGCGTATGCGTTTTCTCCTGAATATATTCAGGAGAAAACGCATACGCCCTTTTTGGCCAAGCAAGCAAGCGGGCAATGCAAATCTGCACTACAAAGAAGTATCACTTCCCACCGGTCAAAAGGGACATCCACAAAATGTGTAAAAACCAGAAAGGCAAGACAGGCCCTGGAGAACAGGGAGCCTTGTTATGCTGATGGGCGGGATGTAAATTGCCAACTGCCTCACTGGAGGAGTGCATTGTGTTCCCTAAAACAAGTAAACAACAGAGCTACAGAGCCAAGGCCACTTCCAGTCTAGGGAATATACCTGGGGAAAACTGAAAATCAATAAGAAAGAGCCACCTCCAAATTTAGGGCTGCACTGGCTACAAGAACCTCAAGTTGGGTACACCTTAAATATCCCAGGAAATATAAAAATGGTTCAAAACATTGTGGTACTTACGTACGATGGAATATCCCTCAGCCATGAAATCAATGTCATAAGACCAGTAGCAGTAAAGTGAGTGGATTCAGGTACAATGATTCTAAGTGAAATAAGTCACACAGAAAAAGCAACTTATCATAAGATATCACTTATGAAGATCCTGTAAACATGGCTACACGTGAACTGAGTTAGGAAAGAGAACAGAGTCTCACATTTAGAAAACACTCTTATGCCTGCATAAAGGGTAATGAGAGGTGGGGTGATGCATAAAACCAGAGTTTGATATAAGCACAGGGACCGTTTCAAAAACCAACTTTGGAATTGACAAGACCGACACCTTCCTCAGTGAAAGAGACTCAAAACCCCATATTTCCCACAGAGGAATATATCTGACTAGTAAGAATCTTAAAACCTATGTATTGATATGTCTCCATAAGGGAATCAAGTGTGTCTAGAATGGCATAAACATGGCAGCGAGAATCAGCTCAAACCCACTATAAAAAGGAATTTCAAAAGCAAAACCAAAAAACAGGGAAATTCTTTACAATTCCTTTAGGGTGTCTGAGGAAACCTGGAAAGACCCTATCTACAATGACAGCTGGATGTGGCATAAGGCTGGACACTTGGGACTGAGAGGATTGGTGAGATTGGGTGAGCAAATGCAGACCCTTTCAAGCAATAATGCATGGCCCCCATTCCATGGGTCCCAACTCTCCATGTTCAAGGGAATATTACTACAGCTATAACATGTACAGGAAACCTAGAGAATGGACACACTGTGAATACGAAAGGTTTCTAAAACTCAACGAATAGTCCCTCTCCTGGTGCTCCAGTTTGACTTTCCAACTGCCTTACTATCAATCTCCCAACTTGGAGAGATAGGCCCTTTAACCTCCTGGTTTGCACAGGTTCCCAATTTGGCAGAGGATGGAAGGGACGAGGGAGAACCCATGAGAGAGTAGCTGTTAGGCATTTGGACGGGCACATGTCAATCTAATTTCCCGGCAGGAAGAAGAATTAACCAAAGTCTCAGCCACCCACCGGGAACCAGTATAGGACATGATCCAAAATTTTGGACTTGCGTTCAGCTCACAAAAAACGAGTTGAGAAATGGAGCTCAGGGGCACAGCAATTCACAAATTGGCAGATTGATAAAGGACAACTATCGTCCAAAAATCTGTTGAGGGAAGTCAACGAGGCGGACTTGAAAGTGAGGCAAAATAGCAGGAAACAGATTTCAAGAGGTACGTTGGAATCGCCTGTAAAGCACAGGAAGAGGGGCACAACTTGGACAATGGTGCCCTTGGCCAAAAAGGGCGTATGCGTTTTCTCCTGAATATATTCAGGAGAAAACGCATACGCCCTTTTTGGCCAAGCAAGCAAGCGGGCAATGCAAATCTGCACTACAAAGAAGTATCACTTCCCACCGGTCAAAAGGGACATCCACAAAATGTGTAAAAACCAGAAAGGCAAGACAGGCCCTGGAGAACTGGGAGCCTTGTTATGCTGATGGGCGGGATGTAAATTGCCAACTGCCTCACTGGAGGAGTGCATTGTGTTCCCTAAAATAAGTAAACAACAGAGCTACAGAGCCAAGGCCACTTCCAGTCTAGGGAATATACCTTGGGAAAACTGAAAATCAATAAGAAAGAGCCACCTCCAAATTTAGGGCTGCACTGACTACAAGAACCTCAACTTGGGTACACCTTAAATATCCCAGGAAATATAAAAATGGTTCAAAACATTGTGGTACTTACGTACGATGGAATATCCCTCAGTCTTGAAATCAATGTCATAAGACCAGTAGCAGCAAAGTGAGTGGATTCAGGTACGATGATTCTAAGTGAAATAAGTCACACAGAAAAAGAAACTTATCATAAGATATCACTTATGAAGATCCTGTAAACATGGCTACACGTGAACTGAGTTAGGAAAGAGAACAGAGTCTCACATTTAGAAAACACTCTTATGCCTGCATAAAGGGGAAGGAGAGGTGGGGTGATGCATAAAACCAGAGTTTGATATAAGCACAGGGACCTTTTCAAAAACCAACTTTGGAATTGACAAGACCGACACCTTCCTTAGTGAAAGAGACTCAAAACCCCATATTTCCCACAGAGGAATATATCTGACTAGTAAGAATCTTAAAACCTATGTATTGATATGTCTCCATAAGGGAATCAAGTGTGTCTAGAGTGGCATAAACATGGCAGCGAGAATCAGCTCAAACCCACTATAAAAAGGAATTTCAAAAGCAAAACCAAAAAACAGGGAAATTCTTTACCATTCCTTCAGGGTGTCTGAGGAAACCTGGAAATAGCCTATCTACAATGACAGCTGGATGTGGCATAAGGCTGGACACTTGGGACTGAGAGGATTGGTGAGATTGGGTGAGCAAATGCAGACCCTTTCAAGCAATAATGCATGGCCCCCATTCCATGGGTCCCAACTCTCCAGGTTCAAGGGAATATTACTACAGCTATAACATGTACAGGAAAACTAGAGAATGGACACACTGTGAATACGAAAGGTTTCTAAAACTCAACGAATAGTCCCTCTCCTGGTGGTCCAGTTTGACTTTCCAACTGCCTTACTATCAATCTCCCAACTTGGAGAGACAGGCCCTTTAACCTCCTGGTTTGCACAGGTTCCCAATTTGGCAGAGGATGGAAGGGATGAGGGAGAACCCATGAGAGAGTAGCTGTTAGGCATTTGGACGGGCACATGTCACTCTAATTTCCCGGCAGGAAGAAGAATTAACCAAAGTCTCAGCCACCCACCGGGAACCAGTATAGGACATGATCCAAAATTTTGGACTTGCGTTCAGCTCACAAAAAACGAGTTGAGAAATGGAGCTCAGGGGCACAGCAATTCACATACTGGCAGAGTGATAAAGGACAACTATCGTCCAAAAATCTGTTGAGGGAAGTCAACGAGGCGGACTTGAAAGTGAGGCAAAATAGCAGGAAACAGATTTCAAGAGGTACGTTGGAATCGCCTGTAAAGCACAGGAAGAGGGGCACAACTTGGACAATTGTGCACTTGGCCAAAAAGGGCGTATGCGTTTTCTCCTGAATATATTCAGGAGAAAACGCATACGCCCTTTTTGGCCAAGCAAGCAAGCGGGCAATGCAAATCTGCACTACAAAGAAGTATCACTTCCCACCGGTCAAAAGGGACATCCACAAAATGTGTAAAAACCAGAAAGGCAAGACAGGCCCTGGAGAACAGGGAGCCTTGTTATGCTGATGGGCGGGATGTAAATTGCCAACTGCCTCACTGGAGGAGTGCATTGTGTTCCCTAAAACAAGTAAACAACAGAGCTACAGAGCCAAGGCCACTTCCAGTCTAGGGAATATACCTGGGGAAAACTGAAAATCAATAAGAAAGAGCCACCTCCAAATTTAGGGCTGCACTGGCTACAAGAACCTCAACTTGGGTACACCTTAAATATCCCAGGAAATATAAAAATGGTTCAAAACATTGTGGTACTTACGTACGATGGAATATCCCTCAGCCATGAAATCAATGTCATAAGACCAGTAGCAGCAAAGTGAGTGGATTCAGGTACAATGATTCTAAGTGAAATAAGTCACACAGAAAAAGAAACTTATCATAAGATATCACTTATGAAGATCCTGTAAACATGGCTACACGTGAACTGAGTTAGGAAAGAGAACAGAGTCTCACATTTAGAAAACACTCTTATGCCTGCATAAAGGGTAAGGAGAGGTGGGGTGATGCATAAAACCAGAGTTTGATATAAGCACAGGGACCGTTTCAAAAACCAACTTTGGAATTGACAAGACCGACACCTTCCTCAGTGAAAGAGACTCAAAACCCCATATTTCCCACAGAGGAATATATCTGACTAGTAAGAATCTTAAAACCTATGTATTGATATGTCTCCATAAGGGAATCAAGTGTGTCTAGAATGGCATAAACATGGCAGCGAGAATCAGCTCAAACCCACTATAAAAAGGAATTTCAAAAGCAAAACCAAAAAACAGGGAAATTCTTTACAATTCCTTTAGGGTGTCTGAGGAAACCTGGAAAGACCCTATCTACAATGACAGCTGGATGTGGCATAAGGCTGGACACTTGGGACTGAGAGGATTGGTGAGATTGGGTGAGCAAATGCAGACCCTTTCAAGCAATAATGCATGGCCCCCATTCCATGGGTCCCAACTCTCCATGTTCAAGGGAATATTACTACAGCTATAACATGTACAGGAAACCTAGAGAATGGACACACTGTGAATACGAAAGGTTTCTAAAACTCAACGAATAGTCCCTCTCCTGGTGCTCCAGTTTGACTTTCCAACTGCCTTACTATCAATCTCCCAACTTGGAGAGATAGGCCCTTTAACCTCCTGGTTTGCACAGGTTCCCAATTTGGCAGAGGATGGAAGGGACGAGGGAGAACCCATGAGAGAGTAGCTGTTAGGCATTTGGACGGGCACATGTCAATCTAATTTCCCGGCAGGAAGAAGAATTAACCAAAGTCTCAGCCACCCACCGGGAACCAGTATAGGACATGATCCAAAATTTTGGACTTGCGTTCAGCTCACAAAAAACGAGTTGAGAAATGGAGCTCAGGGGCACAGCAATTCACAAATTGGCAGATTGATAAAGGACAACTATCGTCCAAAAATCTGTTGAGGGAAGTCAACGAGGCGGACTTGAAAGTGAGGCAAAATAGCAGGAAACAGATTTCAAGAGGTACGTTGGAATCGCCTGTAAAGCACAGGAAGAGGGGCACAACTTGGACAATGGTGCCCTTGGCCAAAAAGGGCGTATGCGTTTTCTCCTGAATATATTCAGGAGAAAACGCATACGCCCTTTTTGGCCAAGCAAGCAAGCGGGCAATGCAAATCTGCACTACAAAGAAGTATCACTTCCCACCGGTCAAAAGGGACATCCACAAAATGTGTAAAAACCAGAAAGGCAAGACAGGCCCTGGAGAACTGGGAGCCTTGTTATGCTGATGGGCGGGATGTAAATTGCCAACTGCCTCACTGGAGGAGTGCATTGTGTTACCTAAAATAAGTAAACAACAGAGCTACAGAGCCAAGGCCACTTCCAGTCTAGGGAATATACCTTGGGAAAACTGAAAATCAATAAGAAAGAGCCACCTCCAAATTTAGGGCTGCACTGACTACAAGAACCTCAACTTGGGTACACCTTAAATATCCCAGGAAATATAAAAATGGTTCAAAACATTGTGGTACTTACGTACGATGGAATATCCCTCAGTCTTGAAATCAATGTCATAAGACCAGTAGCAGCAAAGTGAGTGGATTCAGGTACGATGATTCTAAGTGAAATAAGTCACACAGAAAAAGAAACTTATCATAAGATATCACTTATGAAGATCCTGTAAACATGGCTACACGTGAACTGAGTTAGGAAAGAGAACAGAGTCTCACATTTAGAAAACACTCTTATGCCTGCATAAAGGGGAAGGAGAGGTGGGGTGATGCATAAAACCAGAGTTTGATATAAGCACAGGGACCTTTTCAAAAACCAACTTTGGAATTGACAAGACCGACACCTTCCTTAGTGAAAGAGACTCAAAACCCCATATTTCCCACAGAGGAATATATCTGACTAGTAAGAATCTTAAAACCTATGTATTGATATGTCTCCATAAGGGAATCAAGTGTGTCTAGAGTGGCATAAACATAGCAGCGAGAATCAGCTCAAACCCACTATAAAAAGGAATTTCAAAAGCAAAACCAAAAAACAGGGAAATTCTTTACCATTCCTTCAGGGTGTCTGAGGAAACCTGGAAAGAGCCTATCTACAATGACAGCTGGATGTGGCATAAGGCTGGACACTTGGGACTGAGAGGATTGGTGAGATTGGGTGAGCAAATGCAGACCCTTTCAAGCAATAATGCATGGCCCCCATTCCATGGGTCCCAACTCTCCAGGTTCAAGGGAATATTACTACAGCTATAACATGTACAGGAAAACTAGAGAATGGACACACTGTGAATACGAAAGGTTTCTAAAACTCAACGAATAGTCCCTCTCCTGGTGGTCCAGTTTGACTTTCCAACTGCCTTACTATCAATCTCCCAACTTGGAGAGACAGGCCCTTTAACCTCCTGGTTTGCACAGGTTCCCAATTTGGCAGAGGATGGAAGGGATGAGGGAGAACCCATGAGAGAGTAGCTGTTAGGCATTTGGACGGGCACATGTCACTCTAATTTCCCGGCAGGAAGAAGAATTAACCAAAGTCTCAGCCACCCACCGGGAACCAGTATAGGACATGATCCAAAATTTTGGACTTGCGTTCAGCTCACAAAAAACGAGTTGAGAAATGGAGCTCAGGGGCACAGCAATTCACATACTGGCAGAGTGATAAAGGACAACTATCGTCCAAAAATCTGTTTAGGGAAGTCAACGAGGCGGACTTGAAAGTGAGGCAAAATAGCAGGAAACAGATTTCAAGAGGTACGTTGGAATCGCCTGTAAAGCACAGGAAGAGGGGCACAACTTGGACAATGGTGCACTTGGCCAAAAAGGGCGTATGCGTTTTCTCCTGAATATATTCAGGAGAAAACGCATACGCCCTTTTTGGCCAAGCAAGCAAGCGGGCAATGCAAATCTGCACTACAAAGAAGTATCACTTCCCACCGGTCAAAAGGGACATCCACAAAATGTGTAAAAACCAGAAAGGCAAGACAGGCCCTGGAGAACAGGGAGCCTTGTTATGCTGATGGGCGGGATGTAAATTGCCAACTGCCTCACTGGAGGAGTGCATTGTGTTCCCTAAAACAAGTAAACAACAGAGCTACAGAGCCAAGGCCACTTCCAGTCTAGGGAATATACCTGGGGAAAACTGAAAATCAATAAGAAAGAGCCACCTCCAAATTTAGGGCTGCACTGGCTACAAGAACCTCAACTTGGGTACACCTTAAATATCCCAGGAAATATAAAAATGGTTCAAAACATTGTGGTACTTACGTACGATGGAATATCCCTCAGCCATGAAATCAATGTCATAAGACCAGTAGCAGCAAAGTGAGTGGATTCAGGTACAATGATTCTAAGTGAAATAAGTCACACAGAAAAAGAAACTTATCATAAGATATCACTTATGAAGATCCTGTAAACATGGCTACACGTGAACTGAGTTAGGAAAGAGAACAGAGTCTCACATTTAGAAACCACTCTTATGCCTGCATAAAGGGTAAGGAGAGGTGGGGTGATGCATAAAACCAGAGTTTGATATAAGCACAGGGACCGTTTCAAAAACCAACTTTGGAATTGACAAGACCGACACCTTCCTCAGTGAAAGAGACTCAAAACCCCATATTTCCCACAGAGGAATATATCTGACTAGTAAGAATCTTAAAACGTATGTATTGATATGTCTCCATAAGGGAATCAAGTGTGTCTAGAGTGGCATAAACATGGCAGCGAGAATCAGCTCAAACCCACTATAAAAAGGAATTTCAAAAGCAAAACCAAAAAACAGGGAAATTCTTTACAATTCCTTCAGGGTGTCTGAGGAAACCTGGAAAGACCCTATCTACAATGACAGCTGGATGTGGCATAAGGCTGGACACTTGGGACTGAGAGGATTGGTGAGATTGGGTGAGCAAATGCAGACCCTTTCAAGCAATAATGCATGGCCCCCATTCCATGGGTCCCAACTCTCCAGGTTCAAGGGAATATTACTACAGCTATAACATGTACAGGAAACCTAGAGAATGGACACACTGTGAATACGAAAGGTTTCTAAAACTCAACGAATAGTCCCTCTCCTGGTGCTCCAGTTTGACTTTCCAACTGCCTTACTATCAATCTCCCAACTTGGAGAGACAGGCCCTTTAACCTCCTGGTTTGCACAGGTTCCCAATTTGGCAGAGGATGGAAGGGACGAGGGAGAACCCATGAGAGAGTAGCTGTTAGGCATTTGGACGGGCACATGTCAATCTAATTTCCCGGCAGGAAGAAGAATTAACCAAAGTCTCAGCCACCCACCGGGAACCAGTATAGGACATGATCCAAAATTTTGGACTTGCGTTCAGCTCACAAAAAACGAGTTGAGAAATGGAGCTCAGGGGCACAGCAATTCACAAACTGGCAGAGTGATAAAGGACAACTATCGTCCAAAAATCTGTTGAGGGAAGTCAACGAGGCGGACTTGAAAGTGAGGCAAAATAGCAGGAAACAGATTTCAAGAGGTACGTTGGAATCGCCTGTAAAGCACAGGAAGAGGGGCACAACTTGGACAATGGTGCACTTGGCCAAAAAGGGCGTATGCATTTTCTCCTGAATATATTCAGGAGAAAACGCATACGCCCTTTTTGGCCAAGCAAGCAAGCGGGCAATGCAACTCTGCACTACAAAGAAGTATCACTTCCCACCGGTCAAAAGGGACATCCACAAAATATGTAAAAACCAGAAAAGCAAGACAGGCCCTGGAGAACTGGGAGCCTTGTTATGCTGATGGGCGGGATGTAAATTGCCAACTGCCTCACTGGAGGAGTGCATTGTGTTCCCTAAAACAAGTAAACAACAGAGCTACAGAGCCAAGGCCACTTCCAGTCTAGGGAATATACCTGGGGAAAACTGAAAATCAATAAGAAAGAGCCACCTCCAAATTTAGGGCTGCACTAGCTACAAGAACCTCAACTTAGGTACACCTTAAATATCCCAGGAAATATAAAAATGGTTCAAAACATTGTGGTACTTACGTACGATGGAATATCCCTCAGCCATGAAATCAATGTCATAAGACCAGTAGCAGCAAAGTGAGTGGATTCAGGTACGATGATTCTAAGTCAAATAAGTCACACAGAAAAAGAAACTTATCATAAGATATCACTTATGAAGATCCTGTAAACATGGCTACACGTGAACTGAGTTAGGAAAGAGAACAGAGTCTCACATTTAGAAAACACTCTTATGCCTGCATAAAGGGGAAGGAGAGGTGGGGTGATGCATAAAACCAGAGTTTGATATAAGCACAGGGACCGTTCCAAAAACCAACTTTGGAATAGACAAGACCGACACCTTCCTCAGTGAAAGAGACTCAAAACCCCATATTTCCCGCAGAGGAATATATCTGACTAGTAAGAATCTTAAAACCTATGTATTGATATGACTCCATAAGGGAATCAAGTGTGTCTAGAGTGGCATAAACATGGCAGGGAGAATCAGCTCAAACCCACTATAAAAAGGAATTTCAAAAGCAAAACCAAAAAACAGGGAAATTCTTTACAATTCCTTCAGGGTGTCTGAGGAAACCTGGAAAGATCCTATCTACAATGACAGCTGGATGTGGCATAAGGCTGGACACTTGGGACTGAGAGGATTGGTGAGATTGGGTGAGCAAATGCAGACCCTTTCAAGCAATAATGCATGGCCCCCATTCCATGGGTCCCAACTCTCCAGGTTCAAGGGAATATTACTACAGCTATAACATGTACAGGAAACCTAGAGAATGGACACACTGTGAATACGAAAGGTTTCTAAAACTCAATGAATAGTCCCTCTCCTGGTGCTCCAGTTTGACTTTCCAACTGCCTTACTATCAATCTCCCAACTTGGAGAGACAGGCCCTTTAACCTCCTGGTTTGCACAGGTTCCCAATTTGGCAGAGGATGGAAGGGACGAGGGAGAACCCATGAGAGAGTAGCTGTTAGGCATTTGGACGGGCACATGTCACTCTAATTTCCCGGCAGGAAGAAGAATTAACCAAAGTCTCAGCCACCCACCGGGAACCAGTATAGGACATGATCCAAAATTTTGGACTTGCGTTCAGCTCACAAAAAACGAGTTGAGAAATGGAGCTCAGTGGCACAGCAATTCACAAACTGGCAGAGTGATAAAGGACAACTATCGTCCAAAAATCTGTTGAGGGAAGTCAACGAGGCGGCCTTGAAAGCGAGGCAAAATAGCAGGAAACAGATTTCAAGAGGTACCTTGGAATCGCCTGTAAAGCACAGGAAGAGGGGCACAACTTGGACAATGGTGCACTTGGCCAAAAAGGGCGTATGCGTTTTCTCCTGAATATATTCAGGAGAAAACGCATACGCCCTTTTTGGCCAAGCAAGCAAGCGGGCAATGCAAATCTGCACTACAAAGAAGTATCACTTCCAACCGGTCAAAAGGGACATCCACAAAATGTGTAAAAACCAGAAAGGCAAGACAGGCCCTGGAGAACAGGGAGCCTTGTTATGCTGATGGGCGGGATGTAAATTGCCAACTGCCTCACTGGAGGAGTGCATTGTGTTCCCTAAAACAAGTAAACAACAGAGCTACAGAGCCAAGGCCACTTCCAGTCTAGGGAATATACCTGGGGAAAACTGAAAATCAATAAGAAAGAGCCACCTCCAAATTTAGGGCTGCACTAGCTACAAGAACCTCAACTTGGGTACACCTTAAATTTCCCAGGAAATATAAAAATGGTTCAAAACATTGTGGTACTTACATACGATGCAATATCCCTCAGCCATGAAATCAATGTCATAAGACCAGTAGCAGCAAAGTGAGTGGATTCAGGTAGGATGATTCTAAGTCAAATAAGTCACACAGAAAAAGAAACTTATCATAAGATATCACTTATGAAGATCCTGTAAACATGGCTATACGTGAACTGAGTTAGGAAAGAGAACAGAGTCTCACATTTAGAAAACACTCTTATGCCTGCATAAAGGGGAAGGAGAGGTGGGGTGATGCATAAAACCAGAGTTTGATATAAGCACAGGGACCGTTCCAAAAACCAACTTTGGAATAGACAAGACCTACACCTTCCTCAGTGAAAGAGACTCAAAATCCCATATTTCCCGCAGAGGAATGTATCTGACTAGTAAGAATCTTAAAACCTATGTATTGATATGACTCCATAAGGGAATCAAGTGTGTCTAGAGTGGCATAAACATGGCAGCGAGAATCAGCTCAAACCCACTATAAAAAGGAATTTCAAAAGCAAAACCAAAAAACAGGGAAATTCTTTACAATTCCTTCAGGGTGTCTGAGGAAACCTGGAAAGACCCTATCTACAATGACAGCTGGATGTGGCATAAGGCTGGACACTTGGGACTGAGAGGATTGGTGAGATTGGGTGAGCAAATGCAGACCCTATCAAGCAATAATGCATGGCCCCCATTCCATGGGTCCCAACTCTCCAGGTTCAAGGGAATATTACTACAGCTATAACATGTACAGGAAACCTAGAGAATGGACACACTGTGAATACGAAAGGTTTCTAAAACTCAACGAATAGTCCCTCTCCTGGTGCTCCAGTTTGACTTTCCAACTGCCTTACTATCAATCTCCCAACTTGGAGAGACAGGCCCTTTAACCTCCTGGTTTGCACAGGTTCCCAATTTGGCAGAGGATGGAAGGGACGACGGAGAACCCATGAGAGAGTAGCTGTTAGGCATTTGGACGGGCACATGTCACTCTAATTTCCCGGCAGGAAGAAGAATTAACCAAAGTCTCAGCCACCCACCGGGAACCAGTATAGGACATGATCCAAAATTTTGGACTTGCATTCAGCTCACAAAAAACGAGTTGAGAAATGGAGCTCAGGGGCACAGCAATTCACAAACTGGCAGAGTGATAAAGGACAACTATCGTCCAAAAATCTGTTGAGGGAAGTCAACGAGGCGGACTTGAAAGCGAGGCAAAATAGCAGGAAACAGATTTCAAGAGGTACGTTGGAATCGCCTGTAAAGCACAGGAAGAGGGGCACAACTTGGACAATGGTGCACTTGGCCAAAAAGGGCGTATGCGTTTTCTCCTGAATATATTCAGGAGAAAACGCATACGCCCTTTTTGGCCAAGCAAGCAAACGGGCAATGCAAATCTGCACTACAAAGAAGTATCACTTCCCACCGGTCAAAAGGGTCATCCACAAAATGTGTAAAAACCAGAAAGGCAAGACAGGCCCTGGAGAACTGGGAGCCTTGTTATGCTGATGGGCGGGATGTAAATTGCCAACTGCCTCACTGGAGGAGTGCATTGTGTTCCCTAAAACAAGTAAACAACAGAGCTACAGAGCCAAGGCCACTTCCAGTCTAGGGAATATACCTTGGGAAAACTGAAAATCAATAAGAAAGAGCCACCTCCAAATTTAGGGCTGCACTGACTACAAGAACCTCAACTTGGGTACACCTTAAATATCCCAGGAAATATAAAAATGGTTCAAAACATTGTGGTACTTACGTACGATGGAATATCCCTCAGCCATGAAATCAATGTCAGAAGACCAGTAGCAGCAAAGTGAGTGGATTCAGGTACGATGATTCTAAGTGAAATAAGTCACACAGAAAAAGAAACTTATCATAAGATATCACTTATGAAGATCCTGTAAACATGGCTACACGTGAACTGAGTTAGGAAAGAGAACAGAGTCTCACATTTAGAAAACACGCTTATGCCTGCATAAAGGGGAAGGAGAGGTGGGGTGATGCATAAAACCAGAGTTTGATATAAGCACAGGGACCGTTTCAAAAACCAACTTTGGAATTGACAAGACCGACACCTTCCTCAGTGAAAGAGACTCAAAACCCCATATTTCCCACAGAGGAATATATCTGACTAGTAAGAATCTTAAAACCTATGTATTGATATGTCTCCATAAGGGAATCAAGTGTGTCTAGAGTGGCATAAACATGGCAGCGAGAATCAGCTCAAACCCACTATAAAAAGGAATTTCAAAAGCAAAACCAAAAAACAGGGAAATTCTTTACAATTCCTTCAGGGTGTCTGAGGAAACCTGGAAAGACCCTATCTACCATGACAGCTGGATGTGGCATAAGGCTGGACACTTGGGACTGAGAGGATTGGTGAGATTGGGTGAGCAAATGCAGACCCTTTCAAGCAATAATGCATGGCCCCCATTCCATGGGTCCCAACTCTCCAGGTTCAAGGGAATATTACTACAGCTATAATATGTACAGGAAACCTAGAGAATGGACACACTGTGAATACGAAAGGTTTCTAAAACTCAACGAATAGTCCCTCTCCTGGTGCTCCAGTTTGACTTTCCAACTGCCTTACTATCAATCTCCCAACTTGGAGAGACAGGCCCTTTAACCTCCTGGTTTGCACAGGTTCCCAATTTGGCAGAGGATGGAAGGGACGAGGGAGAACCCATGAGAGAGTAGCTGTTAGGCATTTGGACGGGCACATGTCACTCTAATTTCCCGGCAGGAAGAAGAATTAACCAAAGTCTCAGCCACCCACCGGGAACCAGTATAGGACATGATCCAAAATTTTGGACTTCCGTTCAGCTCCCAAAAAACGAGTTGAGAAATGGAGCTCAGGGGCACAGCAATTCACATACTGGCAGAGTGATAAAGGACAACTATCGTCCAAAAATCTGTTGAGGGAAGTCAACGAGGCGGACTTGAAAGTGAGGCAAAATAGCAGGAAACAGATTTCAAGAGGTACCTTGGAATCGCCTGTAAAGCACAGGAAGAGGGGCACAACTTGGACAATGGTGCACTTGGCCAAAAAGGGCGTATGCGTTTTCTCCTGAATATATTCAGGAGAAAACGCATACGCCCTTTTTGGCCAAGCAAGCAAGCGGGCAATGCAAATCTGCACTACAAAGAAGTATCACTTCCCACCGGTCAAAAGGGACATCCACAAAATATGTAAAAACCAGAAAAGCAAGACAGGCCCTGGAGAACTGGGAGCCTTGTTATGCTGATGGGCGGGATGTAAATTGCCAACTGCCTCACTGGAGGAGTGCATTGTGTTCCCTAAAACAAGTAAACAACAGAGCTACAGAGCCAAGGCCACTTCCAGTCTAGGGAATATACATTGGGAAAACTGAAAATCAATAAGAAAGAGCCACCTCCAAATTTAGGGCTGCACTGACTACAAGAACCTCAACTTGGGTACACCTTAAATATCCCAGGAAATATAAAAATGGTTCAAAACATTGTGGTACTTACGTACGATGCAATATCCCTCAGCCATGAAATCAATGTCATAAGACCAGTAGCAGCAAAGTGAGTGGATTTAGGTACGATGATTCTAAGTGAAATAAGTCACACAGAAAAAGAAACTTATCATAAGATATCACTTATGAAGATCCTGTAAACATGGCTACACGTGAACTGAGTTAGGAAAGAGAACAGAGTCTCACATTTAGAAAACACTCTTATGCCTGCATAAAGGGGAAGGAGAGGTGGGGTGATGCATAAAACCAGAGTTTGATATAAGCACAGGAACCGTTCCAAAAACCAACTTTGGAATAGACAAGACCTACACCTTCCTCAGTGAAAGAGACTCAAAACCCCATATTTCCCGCAGAGGAATATATCTGACTAGTAAGAATCTTAAAACCTATGTATTGATATGACTCCATAAGGGAATCAAGTGTGTCTAGAGTGGCATAAACATGGCAGCGAGAATCAGCTCAAACCCACTATAAAAAGGAATTTCAAAAGCAAAACCAAAAAACAGGGAAATTCTTTACAATTCCTTCAGGGTGTCTGAGGAAACCTGGAAAGACCCTGTCTACAATGACAGCTGGATGTGGCATAAGGCTGGACACTTGGGACTGAGAGGATTGGTGAGATTGGGTGAGCAAATGCAGACCCTTTCAAGCAATAATGCATGGCCCCCATTCCATGGGTCCCAACTCTCCAGGTTCAAGGGAATATTACTACAGCTATAACATGTACAGGAAACCTAGAGAATGGACACACTGTGAATACGAAAGGTTTCTAAAACTCAACGAATAGTCCCTCTCCTGGTGCTCCAGTTTGACTTTCCAACTGCCTTACTATCAATCTCCCAACTTGGAGAGACAGGCCCTTTAACCTCCTGGTTTGCACAGGTTCCCAATTTGGCAGAGGATGGAAGGGACGAGGGAGAACCCATGAGAGAGTAGCTGTTAGGCATTTGGACGGGCACATGTCACTCTAATTTCCCGGCAGGAAGAAGAATTAACCAAAGTCTCAGCCACCCACCGGGAACCAGTAGAGGACATGATCCAAAATTTTGGACTTGTGTTCAGCTCCCAAAAAACGAGTTGAGAAATGGAGCTCAGGGGCACAGCAATTCACAAACTGGCAGAGTGATAAAGGACAACTATCGTCCAAAAATCTGTTGAGGGAAGTCAACGAGGCGGACTTGAAAGTGAGGCAAAATAGCAGGAAACAGATTTCAAGAGGTACGTTGGAATCGCCTGTAAAGCACAGGAAGAGGGGCACAACTTGGACAATGGTGCACTTGGCCAAAAAGGGCGTATGCGTTTTCTCCTGAATATATTCAGGAGAAAACGCATACGCCCTTTTTGGCCAAGCAAGCAAGCGGGCAATGCAAATCTGCACTACAAAGAAGTATCACTTCCGACCGGTCAAAAGGGTTATCCACAAAATGTGTAAAAACCAGAAAGGCAAGACAGGCCCTGGAGAACTGGGAGCCTTGTTATGCTGATGGGCGGGATGTAAATTGCCAACTGCCTCACTGGAGGAGTGCATTGTGTTCCCTAAAACAAGTAAACAACAGAGCTACAGAGCCAAGGCCACTTCCAGTCTAGGGAATATACCTGGGGAAAACTGAAAATCAATAAGAAAGAGCCACCTCCAAATTTAGGGCTGCACTGACTACAAGAACCTCAACTTGGGTACACCTTAAATATCCCAGGAAATATAAAAATGGTTCAAAACATTGTGGTACTTACGTACGATGGAATATCCCTCAGCCATGAAATCAATGTCAGAAGACCAGTAGCAGCAAAGTGAGTGGATTCAGGTACGATGATTCTAAGTGAAATAAGTCACACAGAAAAAGAAACTTATCATAAGATATCACTTATGAAGATCCTGTAAACATGGCTACACGTGAACTGAGTTAGGAAAGAGAACAGAGTCTCACATTTAGAAAACACGCTTATGCCTGCATAAAGGGGAAGGAGAGGTGGGGTGATGCATAAAACCACAGTTTGATATAAGCACAGGGACCGTTTCAAAAACCAACTTTGGAATTGACAAGACCGACACCTTCCTTAGTGAAAGAGACTCAAAACCCCATATTTCCCACAGAGGAATATATCTGACTAGTAAGAATCTTAAAACCTATGTATTGATATGTCTCCATAAGGGAATCAAGTGTGTCTAGAGTGGCATAAACATGGCAGCGAGAATCAGCTCAAACCCACTATAAAAAGGAATTTCAAAAGCAAAACCAAAAAACAGGGAAATTCTTTACAATTCCTTCAGGGTGTCTGAGGAAACCTGGAAAGACCCTATCTACCATGACAGCTGGATGTGGCATAAGGCTGGACACTTGGGACTGAGAGGATTGTTGAGATTGGGTGAGCAAATGCAGACACTTTCAAGCAATAATGCATGGCCCCCATTCCATGGGTCCCAACTCTCCAGGTTCAAGGGAATATTACTACAGCTATAACATGTACAGGAAACCTAGAGAATGGACACACTGTGAATACGAAAGGTTTCTAAAACTCAACGAATAGTCCCTCTCCTGGTGCTCCAGTTTGACTTTCCAACTGCCTTACTATCAATCTCCCAACTTGGAGAGACAGGCCCTTTAACCTCCTGGTTTGCACAGGTTCCCAATTTGGCAGAGGATGGAAGGGACGAGGGAGAACCCATGAGAGAGTAGCTGTTAGGCATTTGGACGGGCACATGTCACTCTAATTTCCCGGCAGGAAGAAGAATTAACCAAAGTCTCAGCCACCCACCGGGAACCAGTATAGGACATGATCCAAAATTTTGGACTTCCGTTCAGCTCCCAAAAAACGAGTTGAGAAATGGAGCTCAGGGGCACAGCAATTCACAAACTGGCAGAGTGATAAAGGACAACTATCGTCCAAAAATCTGTTGAGGGAAGTCAACGAGGCGGACTTGAAAGTGAGGCAAAATAGCAGGAAACAGATTTCAAGAGGTACGTTGGAATCGCCTGTAAAGCACAGGAAGAGGGGCACAACTTGGACAATGGTGCACTTGGCCAAAAAGGGCGTATGCGTTTTCTCCTGAATATATTCAGGAGAAAACGCATACGCCCTTTTTGGCCAAGCAAGCAAGCGGGCAATGCAAATCTGCACTACAAAGAAGTATCTCTTCCCACCGGTCAAAAGGGACATCCACAAAATATGTAAAAACCAGAAAAGCAAGACAGGCCCTGGAGAACTGGGAGCCTTGTTATGCTGATGGGCGGGATGTAAATTGCCAACTGCCTCACTGGAGGAGTGCATTGTGTTCCCTAAAACAAGTAAACAACAGCGCTATAGAGCCAAGGCCACATCCAGTCTAGGGAATATACCTTGGGAAAACTGAAAATCAATAAGAAAGAGCCACCTCCAAATTTAGGGCTGCACTGGCTACAAGAACCTCAACTTGGGTACACCTTAAATATCCCAGGAAATATAAAAATGGTTCAAAACATTGTGGTACTTACGTACGATGGAATATCCCTCAGCGATTAAATCAATGTCAGAAGACCAGTAGCAGCAAAGTGAGTGGATTCAGGTACGATGATTCTAAGTGAAATAAGTCACACAGAAAAAGAAACTTATCATAAGATATCACTTAGGAAGATCCTGTAAACATGGCTACATGTGAACTGAGTTAGGAAAGAGAACAGAGTCTCACATTTAGAAAACACGCTTATGCCTGCATAAAGGGGAAGGAGAGGTGGGGTGATGCATAAAACCAGAGTTTGATATAAGCACAGGGACCGTTTCAAAAACCAACTTTGGAATTGACAAGACCGACACCTTCCTCAGTGAAAGAGACTCAAAACCCCATATTTCCCACAGAGGAATATATCTGACTAGTAAGAATCTTAAAACCTATGTATTGATATGACTCCATAAGGGAATCAAGTGTGTCTAGAGTGGCATAAACATGGCAGCGAGAATCAGCTCAAACCCACTATAAAAAGGAATTTCAAAAGCAAAACCAAAAAACAGGGAAATTCTTTACAATTCCTTCAGGGTGTCTGAGGAAACCTGGAAAGACCCTGTCTACAATGACAGCTGGATGTGGCATAAGGCTGGACACTTGGGACTGAGAGGATTGGTGAGATTGGGTGAGCAAATGCAGACCCTTTCAAGCAATAATGCATGGCCCCCATTCCATGGGTCCCAACTCTCCAGGTTCAAGGGAATATTACTACAGCTATAACATGTACAGGAAACCTAGAGAATGGACACACTGTGAATACGAAAGGTTTCTAAAACTCAACGAATAGTCCCTCTCCTGGTGCTCCAGTTTGACTTTCCAACTTCCTTACTATCAATCTCCCAACTTGGAGAGACAGGCCCTTTAACCTCCTGGTTTGCACAGGTTCCCAATTTGGCAGAGGATGGAAGGGACGAGGGAGAACCCATGAGAGAGTAGCTGTTAGGCATTTGGACGGGCACATGTCACTCTAATTTCCCAGCAGGAAGAAGAATTAACCAAAGTCTCAGCCACCCACCGGGAACCAGTAGAGGACATGATCCAAAATTTTGGACTTGTGTTCAGCTCCCAAAAAACGAGTTGAGAAATGGAGCTCAGGGGCACAGCAATTCACAAACTGGCAGAGTGATAAAGGACAACTATCGTCCAAAAATCTGTTGAGGGAAGTCAACGAGGCGGACTTGAAAGTGAGGCAAAATAGCAGGAAACAGATTTCAAGAGGTACGTTGGAATCGCCTGTAAAGCACAGGAAGAGGGGCACAACTTGGACAATGGTGCACTTGGCCAAAAAGGGCGTATGTGTTTTCTCCTGAATATATTCAGGAGAAAACGCATACGCCCTTTTTGGCCAAGCAAGCAAGCGGGCAATGCAAATCTGCACTACAAAGAAGTATCACTTCCCACCGGTCAAAAGGGTCATCCACAAAATGTGTAAAAACCAGAAAGGCAAGACAGGCCCTGGAGAACTGGGAGCCTTGTTATGCTGATGGGCGGGATGTAAATTGCCAACTGCCTCACTGGAGGAGTGCATTGTGTTCCCTTAAACAAGTAAACAACAGAGCTACAGAGCCAAGGCCACTTCCAGTCTAGGGAATATACCTGGGGAAAACTGAAAATCAATAAGAAAGAGCCACCTCCAAATTTAGGGCTGCACTAGCTACAAGAACCTCAACTTGGGTACACCTTAAATTTCCCAGGAAATATAAAAATGGTTCAAAACATTGTGGTACTTACATACGATGCAATATCCCTCAGCCATGAAATCAATGTCATAAGACCAGTAGCAGCAAAGTGAGTGGATTCAGGTAGGATGATTCTAAGTCAAATAAGTCACACAGAAAAAGAAACTTATCATAAGATATCACTTATGAAGATCCTGTAAACATGGCTACACGTGAACTGAGTTAGGAAAGAGAACAGAGTCTCACATTTAGAAAACACTCTTATGCCTGCATAAAGGGGAAGGAGAGGTGGGGTGATGCATAAAACCAGAGTTTGATATAAGCACAGGGACCGTTCCAAAAACCAACTTTGGAATAGACAAGACCTACACCTTCCTCAGTGAAAGAGACTCAAAACCCCATATTTCCCGCAGAGGAATGTATCTGACTAGTAAGAATCTTAAAACCTATGTATTGATATGACTCCATAAGGGAATCAAGTGTGTCTAGAGTGGCATAAACATGGCAGCGAGAATCAGCTCAAACCCACTATAAAAAGGAATTTCAAAAGCAAAACCAAAAAACAGGGAAATTCTTTACAATTCCTTCAGGGTGTCTGAGGAAACCTGGAAAGACCCTATCTACAATGACAGCTGGATGTGGCATAAGGCTGGACACTTGGGATTGAGAGGATTGGTGAGATTGGGTGAGCAAATGCAGACCCTTTCAAGCAATAATGCATGGCCCCCATTCCATGGGTCCCAACTCTCCAGGTTCAAGGGAATATTACTACAGCTATAACATGTACAGGAAACCTAGAGAATGGACACACTGTGAATACGAAAGGTTTCTAAAACTCAACGAATAGTCCCTCTCCTGGTGCTCCAGTTTGACTTTCCAACTGCCTTACTATCAATCTCCCAACTTGGAGAGACAGGCCCTTTAACCTCCTGGTTTGCACAGGTTCCCAATTTGGCAGAGGATGGAAGGGACGAGGGAGAACCCATGAGAGAGTAGCTGTTAGGCATTTGGACGGGCACATGTCACTCTAATTTCCCGGCAGGAAGAAGAATTAACCAAAGTCTCAGCCACCCACCGGGAACCAGTATAGGACATGATCCAAAATTTTGGACTTGCATTCAGCTCACAAAAAACGAGTTGAGAAATGGAGCTCAGGGGGACAGCAATTCACAAACTGGCAGAGTGATAAAGGACAACTATCGTCCAAAAATCTGTTGAGGGAAGTCAACGAGGCGGACTTGAAAGCGAGGCAAAATAGCAGGAAACAGATTTCAAGAGGTACCTTGGAATCGCCTGTAAAGCACAGGAAGAGGGGCACAACTTGGACAATGGTGCACTTGGCCAAAAAGGGCGTATGCGTTTTCTCCTGAATATATTCAGGAGAAAACGCATACGCCCTTTTTGGCCAAGCAAGCAAGCGGGCAATGCAAATCTGCACTACAAAGAAGTATCACTTCCAACCGGTCAAAAGGGTCATCCACAAAATGTGTAAAAACCAGAAAGGCAAGACAGGCCCTGGAGAACTGGGAGCCTTGTTATGCTGATGGGCGGGATGTAAATTGCCAACTGCCTCACTGGAGGAGTGCATTGTGTTCCCTAAAACAAGTAAACAACAGAGCTACAGAGCCAAGGCCACTTCCAGTCTAGGGAATATACCTTGGGAAAACTGAAAATCAATAAGAAAGAGCCACCTCCAAATTTAGGGCTGCACTGACTACAAGAACCTCAACTTGGGTACACCTTAAATATCCCAGGAAATATAAAAATGGTTCAAAACATTGTGGTACTTACGTACGATGGAATATCCCTCAGCCATGAAATCAATGTCAGAAGACCAGTAGCAGCAAAGTGAGTGGATTCAGGTACGATGATTCTAAGTGAAATAAGTCACACAGAAAAAGAAACTTATCATAAGATATCACTTATGAAGATCCTGTAAACATGGCTACACGTGAACTGAGTTAGGAAAGAGAACAGAGTCTCACATTTAGAAAACACGCTTATGCCTGCATAAAGGGGAAGGAGAGGTGGGGTGATGCATAAAACCAGAGTTTGATATAAGCACAGGGACCGTTTCAAAAACCAACTTTGGAATTGACAAGACCGACACCTTCCTCAGTGAAAGAGACTCAAAACCCCATATTTCCCACAGAGGAATATATCTGACTAGTAAGAATCTTAAAACCTATGTATTGATATGTCTCCATAAGGGAATCAAGTGTGTCTAGAGTGGCATAAACATGGCAGCGAGAATCAGCTCAAACCCACTATAAAAAGGAATTTCAAAAGCAAAACCAAAAAACAGGGAAATTCTTTACAATTCCTTCAGGGTGTCTGAGGAAACCTGGAAAGACCCTATCTACCATGACAGCTGGATGTGGCATAAGGCTGGACACTTGGGACTGAGAGGATTGGTGAGATTGGGTGAGCAAATGCAGACCCTTTCAAGCAATAATGCATGGCCCCCATTCCATGGGTCCCAACTCTCCAGGTTCAAGGGAATATTACTACAGCTATAACATGTACAGGAAACCTAGAGAATGGACACACTGTGAATACGAAAGGTTTCTAAAACTCAACGAATAGTCCCTCTCCTGGTGCTCCAGTTTGACTTTCCAACTGCCTTACTATCAATCTCCCAACTTGGAGAGACAGGCCCTTTAACCTCCTGGTTTGCACAGGTTCCCAATTTGGCAGAGGATGGAAGGGACGAGGGAGAACCCATGAGAGAGTAGCTGTTAGGCATTTGGACGGGCACATGTCACTCTAATTTCCCGGCAGGAAGAAGAATTAACCAAAGTCTCAGCCACCCACCGGGAACCAGTATAGGACATGATCCAAAATTTTGGACTTCCGTTCAGCTCCCAAAAAACGAGTTGAGAAATGGAGCTCAGGGGCACAGCAATTCACATACTGGCAGAGTGATAAAGGACAACTATCGTCCAAAAATCTGTTGAGGGAAGTCAACGAGGCGGACTTGAAAGTGAGGCAAAATAGCAGGAAACAGATTTCAAGAGGTACGTTGGAATCGCCTGTAAAGCACAGGAAGAGGGGCACAACTTGGACAATGGTGCACTTGGCCAAAAAGGCCGTATGCGTTTTCTCCTGAATATATTCAGGAGAAAACGCATACGGCCTTTTTGGCCAAGCAAGCAAGCGGGCAATGCAAATCTGCACTACAAAGAAGTATCACTTCCCACCGGTCAAAAGGGACATCCACAAAATATGTAAAAACCAGAAAAGCAAGACAGGCCCTGGAGAACTGGGAGCCTTGTTATGCTGATGGGCGGGATGTAAATTGCCACTGCCTCACTGGAGGAGTGCATTGTGTTCCCTAAAACAAGTAAACAAAGGCGCTATAGAACCAAGGCCACATCCAGTCTAGGAATATACCTTGGGAAAACTGAAAATCAATAAGAAAGAGCCACTTCCAAATTTAGGGCTGCACTGGCTACAAGAACCTCAACTTGGGTACACCTTAAATATCCCAGGAAATATAAAAATGGTTCAAAACATTGTGGTACTTACGTACGATGCAATATCCCTCAGCCATGAAATCAATGTCATAAGACCAGTAGCAGCAAAGTGAGTGGATTTAGGTACGATGATTCTAAGTGAAATAAGTCACACAGAAAAAGAAACTTATCATAAGATATCACTTATGAAGATCCTGTAAACATGGCTACACGTGAACTGAGTTAGGAAAGAGAACAGAGTCTCACATTTAGAAAACACTCTTATGCCTGCATAAAGGGGAAGGAGAGGTGGGGTGATGCATAAAACCAGAGTTTGATATAAGCACAGGAACCGTTCCAAAAACCAACTTTGGAATAGACAAGACCTACACCTTCCTCAGTGAAAGAGACTCAAAACCCCATATTTCCCGCAGAGGAATATATCTGACTAGTAAGAATCTTAAAACCTATGTATTGATATGACTCCATAAGGGAATCAAGTGTGTCTAGAGTGGCATAAACATGGCAGCGAGAATCAGCTCAAACCCACTATAAAAAGGAATTTCAAAAGCAAAACCAAAAAACAGGGAAATTCTTTACAATTCCTTCAGGGTGTCTGAGGAAACCTGGAAAGACCCTGTCTACAATGACAGCTGGATGTGGCATAAGGCTGGACACTTGGGACTGAGAGGATTGGTGAGATTGGGTGAGCAAATGCAGACCCTTTCAAGCAATAATGCATGGACCCCATTCCATGGGTCCCAACTCTCCAGGTTCAAGGGAATATTACTACAGCTATAACATGTACAGGAAACCTAGAGAATGGACACACTGTGAATACGAAAGGTTTCTAAAACTCAACGAATAGTCCCTCTCCTGGTGCTCCAGTTTGACTTTCCAACTGCCTTACTATCAATCTCCCAACTTGGAGAGACAGGCCCTTTAACCTCCTGGTTTGCACAGGTTCCCAATTTGGCAGAGGATGGAAGGGACGAGGGAGAACCCATGAGAGAGTAGCTGTTAGGCATTTGGACGGGCACATGTCACTCTAATTTCCCGGCAGGAAGAAGAATTAACCAAAGTCTCAGCCAACCACCGGGAACCAGTAGAGGACATGATCCAAAATTTTGGACTTGTGTTCAGCTCCCAAAAAACGAGTTGAGAAATGGAGCTCAGGGGCACAGCAATTCACAAACTGGCAGAGTGATAAAGGACAACTATCGTCCAAAAATCTGTTGAGGGAAGTCAACGAGGCGGACTTGAAAGTGAGGCAAAATAGCAGGAAACAGATTTCAAGAGGTACGTTGGAATCGCCTGTAAAGCACAGGAAGAGGGGCACAACTTGGACAATGGTGCACTTGGCCAAAAAGGGCGTATGCGTTTTCTCCTGAATATATTCAGGAGAAAACGCATACGCCCTTTTTGGCCAAGCAAGCAAGCGGGCAATGCAAATCTGCACTACAAAGAAGTATCACTTCCCACCGGTCAAAAGGGTCATCCACAAAATGTGTAAAAACCAGAAAGGCAAGACAGGCCCTGGAGAACTGGGAGCCTTGTTATGCTGATGGGCGGGATGTAAATTGCCAACTGCCTCACTGGAGGAGTGCATTGTGTTCCCTAAAACAAGTAAACAACAGAGCTACAGAGCCAAGGCCACTTCCAGTCTAGGGAATATACCTGGGGAAAACTGAAAATCAATAAGAAAGAGCCACCTCCAAATTTAGGGCTGCACTGACTACAAGAACCTCAACTTGGGTACACCTTAAATATCCCAGGAAATATAAAAATGGTTCAAAACATTGTGGTACTTACGTACGATGGAATATCCCTCAGCCATGAAATGAATGTCAGAAGACCAGTAGCAGCAAAGTGAGTGGATTCAGGTACGATGATTCTAAGTGAAATAAGTCACACAGAAAAAGAAACTTATCATAAGATATCACTTATGAAGATCCTGTAAACATGGCTACACGTGAACTGAGTTAGGAAAGAGAACAGAGTCTCACATTTAGAAAACACGCTTATGCCTGCATAAAGGGGAAGGAGAGGTGGGGTGATGCATAAAACCAGAGTTTGATATAAGCACAGGGACCGTTTCAAAAACCAACTTTGGAATTGACAAGACCGACACCTTCCTCAGTGAAAGAGACTCAAAACCCCATATTTCCCACAGAGGAATATATCTGACTAGTAAGAATCTTAAAACCTATGTATTGATATGTCTCCATAAGGGAATCAAGTGTGTCTAGAGTGGCATAAACATGGCAGCGAGAATCAGCTCAAACCCACTATAAAAAGGAATTTCAAAAGCAAAACCAAAAAACAGGGAAATTCTTTACAATTCCTTCAGGGTGTCTGAGGAAACCTGGAAAGACCCTATCTACCATGACAGCTGGATGTGGCATAAGGCTGGACACTTGGGACTGAGAGGATTGTTGAGATTGGGTGAGCAAATGCAGACCCTTTCAAGCAATAATGCATGGCCCCCATTCCATGGGTCCCAACTCTCCAGGTTCAAGGGAATATTACTACAGCTATAACATGTACAGGAAACCTAGAGAATGGACACACTGTGAATACGAAAGGTTTCTAAAACTCAACGAATAGTCCCTCTCCTGGTGCTCCAGTTTCACTTTCCAACTGCCTTACTATCAATCTCCCAACTTGGAGAGACAGGCCCTTTAACCTCCTGGTTTGCACAGGTTCCCAATTTGGCAGAGGATGGAAGGGACGAGGGAGAACCCATGAGAGAGTAGCTGTTAGGCATTTGGACGGGCACATGTCACTCTAATTTCCCGGCAGGAAGAAGAATTAACCAAAGTCTCAGCCACCCACCGGGAACCAGTATAGGACATGATCCAAAATTTTGGACTTCCGTTCAGCTCCCAAAAAACGAGTTGAGAAATGGAGCTCAGGGGCACAGCAATTCACAAACTGGCAGAGTGATAAAGGACAACTATCGTCCAAAAATCTGTTGAGGGAAGTCAACGAGGCGGACTTGAAAGTGAGGCAAAATAGCAGGAAATAGATTTCAAGAGGTACGTTGGAATCGCCTGTAAAGCACAGGAAGAGGGGCACAACTTGGACAATGGTGCACTTGGCCAAAAAGGGCGTATGCGTTTTCTCCTGAATATATTCAGGAGAAAACGCATACGCCCTTTTTGGCCAAGCAAGCAAGCGGGCAATGCAAATCTGCACTACAAAGAAGTATCTCTTCCCACCGGTCAAAAGGGACATCCACAAAATATGTAAAAACCAGAAAAGCAAGACAGGCCCTGGAGAACTGGGAGCCTTGTTATGCTGATGGGCGGGATGTAAATTGCCAACTGCCTCACTGGAGGAGTGCATTGTGTTCCCTAAAACAAGTAAACAACAGCGCTATAGAGCCAAGGCCACATCCAGTCTAGGGAATATACCTTGGGAAAACTGAAAATCAATAAGAAAGAGCCACCTCCAAATTTAGGGCTGCACTGGCTACAAGAACCTCAACTTGGGTACACCTTAAATATCCCAGGAAATATAAAAATGGTTCAAAACATTGTGGTACTTACGTACGATGGAATATCCCTCAGCGATGAAATCAATGTCAGAAGACCAGTAGCAGCAAAGTGAGTGGATTCAGGTACGATGATTCTAAGTGAAATAAGTCACACAGAAAAAGAAACTTATCATAAGATATCACTTAGGAAGATCCTGTAAACATGGCTACACGTGAACTGAGTTAGGAAAGAGAACAGAGTCTCACATTTAGAAAACACGCTTATGCCTGCATAAAGGGGAAGGAGAGGTGGGGTGATGCATAAAACCAGAGTTTGATATAAGCACAGGGACCGTTTCAAAAACCAACTTTGGAATTGACAAGACCGACACCTTCCTCAGTGAAAGAGACTCAAAACCCCATATTTCCCACAGAGGAATATATCTGACTAGTAAGAATCTTAAAACCTATGTATTGATATGACTCCATAAGGGAATCAAGTGTGTCTAGAGTGGCATAAACATGGCAGCGAGAATCAGCTCAAACCCACTATAAAAAGGAATTTCAAAAGCAAAACCAAAAAACAGGGAAATTCTTTACAATTCCTTCAGGGTGTCTGAGGAAACCTGGAAAGACCCTGTCTACAATGACAGCTGGATGTGGCATAAGGCTGGACACTTGGGACTGAGAGGATTGGTGAGATTGGGTGAGCAAATGCAGACCCTTTCAAGCAATAATGCATGGCCCCCATTCCATGGGTCCCAACTCTCCAGGTTCAAGGGAATATTACTACAGCTATAACATGTACAGGAAGCCTAGAGAATGGACACACTGTGAATACGAAAGGTTTCTAAAACTCAACGAATAGTCCCTCTCCTGGTGCTCCAGTTTGACTTTCCAACTGCCTTACTATCAATCTCCCAACTTGGAGAGACAGGCCCTTTAACCTCCTGGTTTGCACAGGTTCCCAATTTGGCAGAGGATGGAAGGGACGAGGGAGAACCCATGAGAGAGTAGCTGTTAGGCATTTGGACGGGCACATGTCACTCTAATTTCCCGGCAGGAAGAAGAATTAACCAAAGTCTCAGCCACCCACCGGGAATCAGTAGAGGACATGATCCAAAATTTTGGACTTGTGTTCAGCTCCCAAAAAACGAGTTGAGAAATGGAGCTCAGGGGCACAGCAATTCACAAACTGGCAGAGTGATAAAGGACAACTATCGTCCAAAAATCTGTTGAGGGAAGTCAACGAGGCGGACTTGAAAGTGAGGCAAAATAGCAGGAAACAGATTTCAAGAGGTACGTTGGAATCGCCTGTAAAGCACAGGAAGAGGGGCACAACTTGGACAATGGTGCACTTGGCCAAATAGGGCGTATGCGTTTTCTCCTGAATATATTCAGGAGAAAACGCATACGCCCTTTTTGGCCAAGCAAGCAAGCGGGCAATGCAAATCTGCACTACAAAGAAGTATCTCTTCCCACCGGTCAAAAGGGACATCCACAAAATATGTAAAAACCAGAAAAGCAAGACAGGCCCTGGAGAACTGGGAGCCTTGTTATGCTGATGGGCGGGATGTAAATTGCCAACTGCCTCACTGGAGGAGTGCATTGTGTTCCCTAAAACAAGTAAACAACAGCGCTATAGAGCCAAGGCCACATCCAGTCTAGGGAATATACCTTGGGAAAACTGAAAATCAATAAGAAAGAGCCACCTCCAAATTTAGGGCTGCACTGGCTACAAGAACCTCAACTTGGGTACACCTTAAATATCCCAGGAAATATAAAAATGGTTCAAAACATTGTGGTACTTACGTACGATGGAATATCCCTCAGCCATGAAATCAATGTCAGAAGACCAGTAGCAGCAAAGTGAGTGGATTCAGGTACGATGATTCTAAGTGAAATAAGTCACACAGAAAAAGAAACTTATCATAAGATATCACTTAGGAAGATCCTGTAAACATGGCTACACGTGAACTGAGTTAGGAAAGAGAACAGAGTCTCACATTTAGAAAACACGCTTATGCCTGCATAAAGGGGAAGGAGAGGTGGGGTGATGCATAAAACCAGAGTTTGATATAAGCACAGGGACCGTTTCAAAAACCAACTTTGGAATTGACAAGACCGACACCTTCCTCAGTGAAAGAGACTCAAAACCCCATATTTCCCACAGAGGAATATATCTGACTAGTAAGAATCTTAAAACCTATGTATTGATATGACTCCATAAGGGAATCAAGTGTGTCTAGAGTGGCATAAACATGGCAGCGAGAATCAGCTCAAACCCACTATAAAAAGGAATTTCAAAAGCAAAACCAAAAAACAGGGAAATTCTTTACAATTCCTTCAGGGTGTCTGAGGTAACCTGGAAAGACCCTGTCTACAATGACAGCTGGATGTGGCATAAGGCTGGACACTTGGGACTGAGAGGATTGGTGAGATTGGGTGAGCAAATGCAGACCCTTTCAAGCAATAATGCATGGCCCCCATTCCATGGGTCCCAACTCTCCAGGTTCAAGGGAATATTACTACAGCTATAACATGTACAGGAAGCCTAGAGAATGGACACACTGTGAATACGAAAGGTTTCTAAAACTCAACGAATAGTCCCTCTCCTGGTGCTCCAGTTTGACTTTCCAACTGCCTTACTATCAATCTCCCAACTTGGAGAGACAGGCCCTTTAACCTCCTGGTTTGCACAGGTTCCCAATTTGGCAGAGGATGGAAGGGACGAGGGAGAACCCATGAGAGAGTAGCTGTTAGGCATTTGGACGGGCACATGTCACTCTAATTTCCCGGCAGGAAGAAGAATTAACCAAAGTCTCAGCCACCCACCGGGAATCAGTAGAGGACATGATCCAAAATTTTGGACTTGTGTTCAGCTCCCAAAAAACGAGTTGAGAAATGGAGCTCAGGGGCACAGCAATTCACAAACTGGCAGAGTGATAAAGGACAACTATCGTCCAAAAATCTGTTGAGGGAAGTCAACGAGGCGGACTTGAAAGTGAGGCAAAATAGCAGGAAACAGATTTCAAGAGGTACGTTGGAATCGCCTGTAAAGCACAGGAAGAGGGGCACAACTTGGACAATGGTGCACTTGGCCAAAAAGGGCGTATGCGTTTTCTCCTGAATATATTCAGGAGAAAACGCATACGCCCTTTTTGGCCAAGCAAGCAAGCGGGCAATGCAAATCTGCACTACAAAGAAGTATCACTTCCCACCGGTCAAAAGGGTCATCCACAAAATGTGTAAAAACCAGAAAGGCAAGACAGGCCCTGGAGAACTGGGAGCCTTGTTATGCTGATGGGCGGGATGTAAATTGCCAACTGCCTCACTGGAGGAGTGCATTGTGTTCCCTAAAACAAGTAAACAACAGAGCTACAGAGCCAAGGCCACTTCCAGTCTAGGGAATATACCTGGGGAAAACTGAAAATCAATAAGAAAGAGCCACCTCCAAATTTAGGGCTGCACTGACTACAAGAACCTCAACTTGGGTACACCTTAAATATCCCAGGAAATATAAAAATGGTTCAAAACATTGTGGTACTTACGTACGATGGAATATCCCTCAGCCATGAAATCAATGTCAGAAGACCAGTAGCAGCAAAGTGAGTGGATTCAGGTACGATGATTCTAAGTGAAATAAGTCACACAGAAAAAGAAACTTATCATAAGATATCACTTATGAAGATCCTGTAAACATGGCTACACGTGAACTGAGTTAGGAAAGAGAACAGAGTCTCACATTTAGAAAACACGCTTATGCCTGCATAAAGGGGAAGGAGAGGTGGGGTGATGCATAAAACCAGAGTTTGATATAAGCACAGGGACCGTTTCAAAAACCAACTTTGGAATTGACAAGACCGACACCTTCCTCAGTGAAAGAGACTCAAAACCCCATATTTCCCACAGAGGAATATATCTGACTAGTAAGAATCTTAAAACCTATGTATTGATATGTCTCCATAAGGGAATCAAGTGTGTCTAGAGTGGCATAAACATGGCAGCGAGAATCAGCTCAAACCCACTATAAAAAGGAATTTCAAAAGCAAAACCAAAAAACAGGGAAATTCTTTACAATTCCTTCAGGGTGTCTGAGGAAACCTGGAAAGACCCTATCTACCATGACAGCTGGATGTGGCATAAGGCTGGACACTTGGGACTGAGAGGATTGTTGAGATTGGGTGAGCAAATGCAGACCCTTTCAAGCAATAATGCATGGCCCCCATTCCATGGGTCCCAACTCTCCAGGTTCAAGGGAATATTACTACAGCTATAACATGTACAGGAAACCTAGAGAATGGACACACTGTGAATACGAAAGGTTTCTAAAACTCAACGAATAGTCCCTCTCCTGGTGCTCCAGTTTGACTTTCCAACTGCCTTACTATCAATCTCCCAACTTGGAGAGACAGGCCCTTTAACCTCCTGGTTTGCACAGGTTCCCAATTTGGCAGAGGATGGAAGGGACGAGGGAGAACCCATGAGAGAGTAGCTGTTAGGCATTTGGACGGGCACATGTCACTCTAATTTCCCGGCAGGAAGAAGAATTAACCAAAGTCTCAGCCACCCACCGGGAACCAGTATAGGACATGATCCAAAATTTTGGACTTCCGTTCAGCTCACAAAAAACGAGTTGAGAAATGGAGCTCAGGGGCACAGCAATTCACAAACTGGCAGAGTGATAAAGGACAACTATCGTCCAAAAATCTGTTGAGGGAAGTCAACGAGGAGGACTTGAAAGTGAGGCAAAATAGCAGGAAACAGATTTCAAGAGGTACGTTGGAATCGCCTGTAAAGCACAGGAAGAGGGGCACAACTTGGACAATGGTGCACTTGGCCAAAAAGGGCGTATGCGTTTTCTCCTGAATATATTCAGGAGAAAACGCATACGCCCTTTTTGGCCAAGCAAGCAAGCGGGCAATGCAAATCTGCACTACAAAGAAGTATCTCTTCCCACCGGTCAAAAGGGACATCCACAAAATATGTAAAAACCAGAAAAGCAAGACAGGCCCTGGAGAACTGGGAGCCTTGTTATGCTGATGGGCGGGATGTAAATTGCCAACTGCCTCACTGGAGGAGTGCATTGTGTTCCCTAAAACAAGTAAACAACAGCGCTATAGAGCCAAGGCCACATCCAGTCTAGGGAATATACCTTGGGAAAACTGAAAATCAATAAGAAAGAGCCACCTCCAAATTTAGGGCTGCACTGGCTACAAGAACCTCAACTTGGGTACACCTTAAATATCCCAGGAAATATAAAAATGGTTCAAAACATTGTGGTACTTACGTACGATGGAATATCCCTCAGCGATGAAATCAATGTCAGAAGACCAGTAGCAGCAAAGTGAGTGGATTCAGGTACGATGATTCTAAGTGAAATAAGTCACACAGAAAAAGAAACTTATCATAAGATATCACTTAGGAAGATCCTGTAAACATGGCTACATGTGAACTGAGTTAGGAAAGAGAACAGAGTCTCACATTTAGAAAACACGCTTATGCCTGCATAAAGGGGAAGGAGAGGTGGGGTGATGCATAAAACCAGAGTTTGATATAAGCACAGGGACCGTTTCAAAAACCAACTTTGGAATTGACAAGACCGACACCTTCCTCAGTGAAAGAGACTCAAAACCCCATATTTCCCACAGAGGAATATATCTGACTAGTAAGAATCTTAAAACCTATGTATTGATATGTCTCCATAAGGGAATCAAGTGTGTCTAGAGTGGCATAAACATGGCAGCGAGAATCAGCTCAAACCCACTATAAAAAGGAATTTCAAAAGCAAAACCAAAAAACAGGGAAATTCTTTACAATTCCTTCAGGGTGTCTGAGGAAACCTGGAAAGACCCTATCTACCATGACAGCTGGATGTGGCATAAGGCTGGACACTTGGGACTGAGAGGATTGGTGAGATTGGGTGAGCAAATGCAGACCCTTTCAAGCAATAATGCATGGCCCCCATTCCATGGGTTCCAACTCTCCAGGTTCAAGGGAATATTTCTACAGCTATAACATGTACAGGAAACCTAGAGAATGGACACACTGTGAATACGAAAGGTTTCTAAAACTCAACGAATAGTCCCTCTCCTGGTGCTCCAGTTTGACTTTCCAACTGCCTTACTATCAATCTCCCAACTTGGAGAGACAGGCCCTTTAACCTCCTGGTTTGCACAGGTTCCCAATTTGGCAGAGGATGGAAGGGACGAGGGAGAACCCATGAGAGAGTAGCTGTTAGGCATTTGGACGGGCACATGTCACTCTAATTTCCCGGCAGGAAGAAGAATTAACCAAAGTCTCAGCCACCCACCGGGAACCAGTATAGGACATGATCCAAAATTTTGGACTTGCGTTCAGCTCCCAAAAAACGAGTTGAGAAATGGAGCTCAGGGGCACAGCAATTCACATACTGGCAGAGTGATAAAGGACAACTATCGTCCAAAAATCTGTTGAGGGAAGTCAACGAGGGGGACTTGAAAGTGAGGCAAAATAGCAGGAAACAGATTTCAAGAGGTACGTTGGAATCGCCTGTAAAGCACAGGAAGAGGGGCACAACTTGGACAATGGTGCACTTGGCCAAAAAGGGCGGATGCGTTTTCTCCTGAATATATTCAGGAGAAAACGCATACGCCCTTTTTGGCCAAGCAAGCAAGCGGGCAATGCAAATCTGCACTACAAAGAAGTATCACTTCCCACCGGTCAAAAGGGATATCCACAAAATATGTAAAAACCAGAAAAGCAAGACAGGCCCTGGAGAACTGGGAGCCTTGTTATGCTGATGGGCGGGATGTAAATTGCCAACTGCCTCACTGGAGGAGTGCATTGTGTTCCCTAAAACAAGTAAACAACAGCGCTATAGAGCCAAGGCCACATCCAGTCTAGGGAATATACCTGGGGAAAACTGAAAATCAATAAGAAAGAGCCACCTCCAAATTTAGGGCTGCACTGGCTACAAGAACCTCAACTTGGGTACACCTTAAATATCCCAGGAAATATAAAAATGGTTCAAAACATTGTGGTACTTACTTACGATGGAATATCCCTCAGCCATGAAATCAATGTCATAAGACCAGTAGCAGCAAAGTGAGTGGATTCAGGTACGATGATTCTAAGTGAAATAAGTCACACAGAAAAAGAAACTTATCGTAAGATATCACTTATGAAGATCCTGTAAACATGGCTACACGTGAACTGAGTTAGGAAAGAGAACAGAGTCTCACATTTAGAAAACACTCTTATGCCTGCATAAAGGGGAAGGAGAGGTGGGGTGATGCATAAAACCAGAGTTTGATATAAGCACAGGGACCGTTTCAAAAACCAACTTTGGAATTGACAAAACCGACACCTTCCTCAGTGAAAGAGACTCAAAACCCCATATTTCCCACAGAGGAATATATCTGACTAGTAAGAATCTTAAAACCTATGTATTGATATGTATCCATAAGGGAATCATGTGTGTCTAGAGTGGCATAAACATGGCAGCGAGAATCAGCTCAAACCCACTATAAAAAGGAATTTCAAAAGCAAAACCAAAAAACAGGGAAATTCTTTACCATTCCTTCAGGGTGTCTGAGGAAACCTGGAAAGACCCTATCTACAATGACAGCTGGATGTGGCATAAGGCTGGACACTTGGGACTGAGAGGATTGGTGAGATTGGGTGAGCAAATGCAGACCCTTTCAAGCAATAATGCATGGCCCCCATTCCATGGGTCCCAACTCTCCAAGTTCAAGGGAATATTACTACAGCTATAACATGTACAGGAAACCTAGAGAATGGACACACTGTGAATACGAAAGGTTTCTAAAACTCAACGAATAGTCCCTCTCCTGGTGCTCCAGTTTGACTTTCCAACTGCCTTACTATCAATCTCCCAACTTGGAGAGACAGGCCCTTTAACCTTCTGGTTTGCACAGGTTCCCAATTTGGCAGAGGATGGAAGGGACGAGGGAGAACCCATGAGAGAGTAGCTGTTAGGCATTTGGACGGGCACATGTCACTCTAATTTCCCGGCAGGAAGAAGAATTAACCAAAGTCTCAGCCACCCACCGGGAACCAGTATAGGACATGATCCAAAATTTTGGACTTGCGTTCAGCTCACAAAAAACGAGTTGAGAAATGGAGCTCAGGGGCACAGCAATTCACAAACTGGCAGAGTGATAAAGGACAACTATCGTCCAAAAATCTGTTGAGGGAAGTCAACGAGGCGGACTTGAAAGTGAGGCAAAATAGCAGGAAACAGATTTCAAGAGGTACCTTGGAATCTCCTGTAAAGCACAGGAAGAGGGGCACAACTTGGACAATGGTGCACTTGGCCAAAAAGGGCGTATGCGTTTTCTCCTGAATATATTCAGGAGAAAACGCATACGCCCTTTTTGGCCAAGCAAGCAAGCGGGCAATGCAAATCTGCACTACAAAGAAGTATCACTTCCCACCGGTCAAAAGGGTCATCCACAAAATGTGTAAAAACCAGAAAGGCAAGACAGGCCCTGGAGAACTGGGAGCCTTGTTATGCTGATGGGCGGGATGTAAATTGCCAACTGCCTCACTGGAGGAGTGCATTGTGTTCCCTAAAACAAGTAAACAACAGAGCTACAGAGCCAAGGCCACTTCCAGTCTAGGGAATATACATTGGGAAAACTGAAAATCAATAAGAAAGAGCCACCTCCAAATTTAGGGCTGCACTGACTACAAGAACCTCAACTTGGGTACACCTTAAATATCCCAGGAAATATAAAAATGGTTCAAAACATTGTGGTACTTACGTACGATGGAATATCCCTCAGCCATGAAATCAATGTCAGAAGACCAGTAGCAGCAAAGTGAGTGGATTCAGGTACGATGATTCTAAATGAAATAAGTCACACAGTAAAAGAAACTTATCATAAGATATCACTTATGAAGATCCTGTAAACATGGCTACACGTGAACTGAGTTAGGAAAGAGAACAGAGTCTCACATTTAGAAAACCCGCTTATGCCTGCATAAAGGGGAAGGAGAGGTGGGGTGATGCATAAAACCAGAGTTTGATATAAGCACAGGGACCGTTTCAAAAACCAACTTTGGAATTGACAAGACCGACACCTTCCTCAGTGAAAGAGACTCAAAACCCCATATTTCCCACAGAGGAATATATCTGACTAGTAAGAATCTTAAAACCTATGTATTGATATGTCTCCATAAGGGAATCAAGTGTGTCTAGAGTGGCATAAACATGGCAGCGAGAATCAGCTCAAACCCACTATAAAAAGGAATTTCAAAAGCAAAACCAAAAAACAGGGAAATTCTTTACAATTCCTTCAGGGTGTCTGAGGAAACCTGGAAATACCCTATCTACCATGACAGCTGGATGTGGCATAAGGCTGGACACTTGGGACTGAGAGGATTGGTGAGATTGGGTGAGCAAATGCAGACCCTTTCAAGCAATAATGCATGGCCCCCATTCCATGGGTCCCAACTCTCCAGGTTCAAGGGAATATTACTACAGCTATAACATGTACAGGAAACCTAGAGAATGGACACATTGTGAATACGAAAGGTTTCTAAAACTCAACGAATAGTCCCTCTCCTGGTGCTCCAGTTTCACTTTCCAACTGCCTTACTATCAATCTCCCAACTTGGAGAGACAGGCCCTTTAACCTCCTGGTTTGCACAGGTTCCCAATTTGGCAGAGGATGGAAGGGACGAGGGAGAACCCATGAGAGAGTAGCTGTTAGGCATTTGGACGGGCACATGTCACTCTAATTTCCTGGCAGGAAGAAGAATTAACCAAAGTCTCAGCCACCCACCGGGAACCAGTATAGGACATGATCCAAAATTTTGGACTTGCGTTCAGCTCCCAAAAAACGAGTTGAGAAATGGAGCTCAGGGGCACAGCAATTCACATACTGGCAGAGTGATAAAGGACAACTATCGTCCAAAAATCTGTTGAGGGAAGTCAACGAGGCGGACTTGAAAGTGAGGCAAAATAGCAGGAAACAGATTTCAATAGGTACCTTGGAATCGCCTGTAAAGCACAGGAAGAGGGGCACAACTTGGACAATGGTGCACTTGGCCAAAAAGAGCGTATGCGTTTTCTCCTGAATATATTCAGGAGAAAACGCATACGCCTTTTTTGGCCAAGCAAGCAAGCGGGCAATGCAAATCTGCACTACAAAGAAGTATCACTTCCCACCGGTCAAAAGGGACATCCACAAAATGTGTAAAAACCAGAAAGGCAAGACAGGCCCTGGAGAACTGGGAGCCTTGTTATGCTGATGGGCGGGATGTAAATTGCCAACTGCCTCACTGGAGGAGTGCATTGTATTCCCTAAAACAAGTAAACAACAGAGCTATAGAGCCAAGGCCACATCCAGTCTAGGGAATATACCTTGGGAAAACTGAAAATCAATAAGAAAGAGCCACCTCCAAATTTAGGGCTGCACTGGCTACAAGAACCTCAACTTGGGTACACCTTAAATATGCCAGGAAATATAAAAATGGTTCAAAACATTGTGGTACTTACGTATGATGGAATATCCCTCAGCGATGAAATCAATGTCATAAAACCAGTAGCAGCAAAGTGAGTGGATTCAGGTACGATGATTCTAAGTGAAAAAAGTCACACAGAAAAAGGAACTTATCATAAGATATCACTTATGAAGATCCTGTAAACATGGCTACACGTGAACTGAGTTAGGAAAGAGAACAGAGTCTCACATTTAGAAAACACTCTTATGCCTGCATAAAGGGGATGGAGAGGTGGGGTGATGCATAAAACCAGAGTTTGATATAAGCACATGGACCGTTCCAAAAACCAACTTTGGAATAGACAAGACCTACACCTTCCTCAGTGAAAGAGACTCAAAACCCCATATTTCCCGCAGAGGAATATATCTGACTAGTAAGAATCTTAAAACCTATGTATTGATATGTCTCCATAAGGGAATCATGTGTGTCTAGAGTGGCATAAACATGGCAGCGAGAATCAGCTCAAACCCACTATAAAAAGGAATTTCAAAAGCAAAACCAAAAAACAGGGAAATTCTTTACCATTCCTTCAGGGTGTCTGAGGAAACCTGGAAACACCCTATCTACAATGACAGCTGGATGTGGCATAAGGCTGGACACTTGGGACTGAGAGGATTGGTGAGATTGGGTGAGCAAATGCAGACCCTTTCAAGCAATAATGCATGGCCCCCATTCCATGGGTCCCAACTCTCCAGGTTCAAGGGAATATTACTACAGCTATAACATGTACAGGAAACCTAGAGAATGGACACACTGTGAATACGAAAGGTTTCTAAAACTCAACGAATAGTCCCTCTCCTGGTGCTCCAGTTTGACTTTCCAACTGCCTTACTATCAATCTCCCAACTTGGAGAGACAGGCCCTTTAACCTCCTGGTTTGCACAGGTTTCCAATTTGGCAGAGGATGGAAGGGACGAGGGAGAACCCATGAGAGAGTAGCTGTTAGGCATTTGGACGGGCACATGTCACTCTAATTTCCCGGCAGGAAGAAGAATTAACCAAAGTCTCAGCCACCCACCGGGAACCAGTATAGGACATGATCCAAAATTTTGGACTTGCGTTCAGCTCACAAAAAACGAGTTGAGAAATGGAGCTCAGGGGCACAGCAATTCACAAACTGGCAGAGTGATAAAGGACAACTATCGTCCAAAAATCTGTTGAGGGAAGTCAACGAGGCGGACTTGAAAGTGAGGCAAAATAGCAGGAAACAGATTTCAAGAGGTACCTTGGAATCGCCTGTAAAGCACAGGAAGAGGGGCACAACTTGGACAATGGTGCACTTGGCCAAAAAGGGCATATGCGTTTTCTCCTGAATATATTCAGGAGAAAACGCATACGCCCTTTTTGGCCAAGCAAGCAAGCGGGCAATGCAAATCTGCACTACAAAGAAGTATCACTTCCCACCGGTCAAAAGGGACATCCACAAAATGTGTAAAAACCAGAAAGGCAAGACAGGCCCTGGAGAACAGGGAGCCTTGTTATGCTGATGGGCGGGATGTAAATTGCCAACTGCCTCACTGGAGGAGTGCATAGTGTTCCCTAAAACAAGTAAACAACAGAGCTACAGAGCCAAGGCCACTTCCAGTCTAGGGAATATACCTGGGGAAAACTGAAAATCAATAAGAAAGAGCCACCTCCAAATTTAGGGCTGCACTGGCTACAAGAACCTCAACTTGGGTACACCCTAAATATCCCAGGAAATATAAAAATGGTTCAAAACATTGTGGTACTTACTTACGATGGAATATCCCTCAGCCATGAAATCAATGTCATAAGACCAGTAGCAGCAAAGTGAGTGGATTCAGGTACGATGATTCTAAGTGAAATAAGTCACACAGAAAAAGAAACTTATCATAAGATATCACTTATGAAGATCCTGTAAACATGGCTACACGTGAACTGAGTTAGGAAAGAGAACAGAGTCTCACATTTAGAAAACACTCTTATGCCTGCATAAAGGGTAAGGAGAGGTGGGGTGATGCATAAAACCAGAGTTTGATATAAGCACAGGGACCGTTTCAAAAACCAACTTTGGAATTGACAAGACCGACACCTTCCTCAGTGAAAGAGACTCAAAACCCCATATTTCCCACAGAGGAATATATCTGACTAGTAAGAATCTTAAAACCTATGTATTTATATGTCTCCATAAGGGAATCAAGTGTGTCTAGAGTGGCATAAACATGGCAGCGAGAATCAGCTCAAACCCACTATAAAAAGGAATTTCAAAAGCAAAACCAAAAAACAGGGAAATTCTTTACAATTCCTTCAGGGTGTCTGAGGAAACCTGGAAAGACCCTGTCTACAATGACAGCTGGATGTGGCATAAGGCTGGACACTTGGGACTGAGAGGATTGGTGAGATTGGGTGAGCAAATGCAGACCCTTTCAAGCAATAATGCATGGCCCCCATTCCATGGGTCCCAACTCTCCATTTTCAAGGGAATATCACTACAGCTATAACATGTACAGGAAACCTAGAGAATGGACACACTGTGAATAAGAAAGGTTTCTAAAACTCAACGAATAGTCCCTCTCCTGGTGCTCCAGTTTGACTTTCCAACTGCCTTACTATCAATCTCCCAACTTGGAGAGACAGGCCCTTTAACCTCCTGGTTTGCACAGGTTCCCAATTTGGCAGAGGATGGAAGGGACGAGGGAGAACCCATGAGAGAGTAGCTGTTAGGCATTTGGACGGGCACATGTCACTCTAATTTCCCGGCAGGAAGAAGAATTAACCAAAGTCTCAGCCACCCACCGGGAACCAGTATAGGACATGATCCAAAATTTTGGACTTGCGTTCAGCTCCCAAAAAACGAGTTGAGAAATGGAGCTCAGGGGCACAGCAATTCACATACTGGCAGAGTGATAAAGGACAACTATCGTCCAAAAATCTGTTGAGGGAAGTCAACGAGGCGGACTTGAAAGTGAGGCAAAATAGCAGGAAACAGATTTCAAGAGGTACGTTGGAATCGCCTGTAAAGCACAGGAAGAGGGGCACAACTTGGACAATGGTGCACTTGGCCAAAAAGGGCGTATGCGTTTTCTCCTGAATATATTCAGGAGAAAACGCATACGCCCTTTTTGGCCAAGCAAGCAAGCGGGCAATGCAAATCTGCACTACAAAGAAGTGTCACTTCCCACCGGTCAAAAGGGATATCCACAAAATATGTAAAAACCAGAAAAGCAAGACAGGCCCTGGAGAACTGGGAGCCTTGTTATGCTGATGGGCGGGATGTAAATTGCCAACTGCCTCACTGGAGGAGTGCATTGTGTTCCCTAAAACAAGTAAACAACAGCGCTATAGAGCCAAGACCACATCCAGTCTAGGGAATATACCTTGGGAAAACTGAAAATCAATAAGAAAGAGCCACCTCCAAATTTAGGGCTGCACTGGCTACAAGAACCTCAACTTGGGTACACCTTAAATATCCCAGGAAATATAAAAATGGTTCAAAACATTGTGGTACTTACGTACGATGGAATATCCCTCAGCGATGAAATCAATGTCATAAAACCAGTAGCAGCAAAGTGAGTGGATTCAGGTATGATGATTCTAAGTGAAATAAGTCACACAGAAAAAGAAACTTATCATAAGATATCACTTATGAAGATCCTGTAAACATGGCTACACGTGAACTGAGTTGGGAAAGAGAACAGAGTCTCACATTTAGAAAACACTCTTATGCCTGCATAAAGGGGAAGGAGAGGTGAGGTGATGCATAAAACCAGAGTTTGATATAAGCACAGGGACCGTTTCAAAAACCAACTTTGAAATTGACAAAACCGACACCTTCCTCAGTGAAAGAGACTCAAAACCCCATATTTCCCACAGAGGAATATATCTGACTAGTAAGAATCTTAAAACCTATGTATTGATATGTCTCCATAAGGGATTCATGTGTGTCTAGAGTGGCATAAACATGGCAGCGAGAATCAGCTCAAACCCACTATAAAAAGGAATTTCAAAAGCAAAACCAAAAAACAGGGAAATTCTTTACCATTCCTTCAGGGTGTCTGAGGAAACCTGGAAACACCCTATCTACAATGACAGCTGGATGTGGCATAAGGCTGGACACTTGGGACTGAGAGGATTGGTGAGATTGGGTGAGCAAATGCAGACCCTTTCAAGCAATAATGCATGGCCCCCATTCCATGGGTCCCAACTCTCCAGGTTCAAGGGAATATTACTACAGCTATAACATGTACAGGAAACCTAGAGAATGGACACACTGTGAATACGAAAGGTTTCTAAAACTCAACGAATAGTCCCTCTCCTGGTGCTCCAGTTTCACTTTCCAACTGCCTTACTATCAATCTCCCAACTTGGAGAGACAGGCCCTTTAACCTCCTGGTTTGCACAGGTTCCCAATTTGGCAGAGGATGGAAGGGACGAGGGAGAACCCATGAGAGAGTAGCTGTTAGGCATTTGGACGGGCACATGTCACTCTAATTTCCCGGCAGGAAGAAGAATTAACCAAAGTCTCAGCCACCCACCGGGAACCAGTATAGGACATGATCCAAAATTTTGGACTTGCGTTCAGCTCACAAAAAACGAGTTGAGAAATGGAGCTCAGGGGCACAGCAATTCACAAACTGGCAGAGTGATAAAGGACAACTATCGTCCAAAAATCTGTTGAGGGAAGTCAACGAGGCGGACTTGAAAGTGAGGCAAAATAGCAGGAAACAGATTTCAAGAGGTACCTTGGAATCGCCTGTAAAGCACAGGAAGAGGGGCACAACTTGGACAATGGTGCACTTGGCCAAAAAGGGCATATGCGTTTTCTCCTGAATATATTCAGGAGAAAACGCATACGCCCTTTTTGGCCAAGCAAGCAAGCGGGCAATGCAAATCTGCACTACAAAGTAGTATCACTTCCCACCGGTCAAAAGGGACATCCACAAAATGTGTAAAAACCAGAAAGGCAAGACAGGCCCTGGAGAACTGGGAGCCTTGTTATGCTGATGGGCGGGATGTAAATTGCCAACTGCCTCACTGGAGGAGTGCATTGTGTTCCCTAAAACAAGTAAACAACAGAGCTACAGAGCCAAGGCCACTTCCAGTCTAGGGAATATACCTGGGGAAAACTGAAAATCAATAAGAAAGAGCCACCTCCAAATTTAGGGCTGCACTGGCTACAAGAACCTCAACTTGGGTACACCTTAAATATCCCAGGAAATATAAAAATGGTTCAAAACATTGTGGTACTTACTTACGATGGAATATCCCTCAGCCATGAAATCAATGTCATAAGACCAGTAGCAGCAAAGTGGGTGGATTCAGGTACGATGATTCTAAGTGAAATAAGTCACACAGAAAAAGAAACTTATCATAAGATATCACTTATGAAGATCCTGTAAACATGGCTACACGTGAACTGAGTTAGGAAAGAGAACAGAGTCTCACATTTAGAAAACACTCTTATGCCTGCATAAAGGGTAAGGAGAGGTGGGGTGATGCATAAAACCAGAGTTTGATATAAGCACAGGGACCGTTTCAAAAACCAACTTTGGAATTGACAAGACCGACACCTTCCTCAGTGAAAGAGACTCAAAACCCCATATTTCCCACAGAGGAATATATCTGACTAGTAAGAATCTTAAAACCTATGTATTTATATGTCTCCATAAGGGAATCAAGTGTGTCTAGAGTGGCATAAACATGGCAGCGAGAATCAGCTCAAACCCACTATAAAAAGGAATTTCAAAAGCAAAACCAAAAAACAGGGAAATTCTTTACCATTCCTTCAGGGTGTCTGAGGAAACCTGGAAACACCCTATCTACAATGACAGCTGGATGTGGCATAAGGCTGGACACTTGGGACTGAGAGGATTGGTGAGATTGGGTGAGCAAATGCAGACCCTTTCAAGCAATAATGCATGGCCCCCATTCCATGGGTCCCAACTCTCCAGGTTCAAGGGAATATTACTACAGCTATAACATGTACAGGAAACCTAGAGAATGGACACACTGTGAATACGAAAGGTTTCTAAAACTCAACGAATAGTCCCTCTCCTGGTGCTCCAGTTTGACTTTCCAACTGCCTTACTATCAATCTCCCAACTTGGACAGACAGGCCCTTTAACCTCCTGGTTTGCACAGGTTCCCAATTTGGCAGAGGATGGAAGGGACGAGGGAGAACCCATGAGAGAGTAGCTGTTAGGCATTTGGACGGGCACATGTCACTCTAATTTCCCGGCAGGAAGAAGAATTAACCAAAGTCTCAGCCACCCACCGGGAACCAGTATAGGACATGATCCAAAATTTTGGACTTGCGTTCAGCTCACAAAAAACGAGTTGAGAAATGGAGCTCAGGGGCACAGCAATTCACAAACTGGCAGAGTGATAAAGGACAACTATCGTCCAAAAATCTGTTGAGGGAAGTCAACGAGGCGGACTTGAAAGTGAGGCAAAATAGCAGGAAACAGATTTCAAGAGGTACCTTGGAATCGCCTGTAAAGCACAGGAAGAGGGGCACAACTTGGACAATGGTGCACTTGGCCAAAAAGGGCATATGCGTTTTCTCCTGAATATATTCAGGAGAAAACGCATACGCCCTTTTTGGCCAAGCAAGCAAGCGGGCAATGCAAATCTGCACTACAAAGAAGTATCACTTCCCACCGGTCAAAAGGGACATCCACAAAATGTGTAAAAACCAGAAAGGCAAGACAGGCCCTGGAGAACTGGGAGCCTTGTTATGCTGATGGGCGGGATGTAAATTGCCAACTGCCTCACTGGAGGAGTGCATTGTGTTCCCTAAAACAAGTAAACAACAGAGCTACAGAGCCAAGGCCACTTCCAGTCTAGGGAATATACCTGGGGAAAACTGAAAATCAATAAGAAAGAGCCACCTCCAAATTTAGGGCTGCACTGGCTACAAGAACCTCAACTTGGGTACACCTTAAATATCCCAGGAAATATAAAAATGGTTCAAAACATTGTGGTACTTACTTACGATGGAATATCCCTCAGCCATGAAATCAATGTCATAAGACCAGTAGCAGCAAAGTGGGTGGATTCAGGTACGATGATTCTAAGTGAAATAAGTCACACAGAAAAAGAAACTTATCATAAGATATCACTTATGAAGATCCTGTAAACATGGCTACACGTGAACTGAGTTAGGAAAGAGAACAGAGTCTCACATTTAGAAAACACTCTTATGCCTGCATAAAGGGTAAGGAGAGGTGGGGTGATGCATAAAACCAGAGTTTGATATAAGCACAGGGACCGTTTCAAAAACCAACTTTGGAATTGACAAGACCGACACCTTCCTCAGTGAAAGAGACTCAAAACCCCATATTTCCCACAGAGGAATATATCTGACTAGTAAGAATCTTAAAACCTATGTATTTATATGTCTCCATAAGGGAATCAAGTGTGTCTAGAGTGGCATAAACATGGCAGCGAGAATCAGCTCAAACCCACTATAAAAAGGAATTTCAAAAGCAAAACCAAAAAACAGGGAAATTCTTTACCATTCCTTCAGGGTGTCTGAGGAAACCTGGAAACACCCTATCTACAATGACAGCTGGATGTGGCATAAGGCTGGACACTTGGGACTGAGAGGATTGGTGAGATTGGGTGAGCAAATGCAGACCCTTTCAAGCAATAATGCATGGCCCCCATTCCATGGGTCCCAACTCTCCAGGTTCAAGGGAATATTACTACAGCTATAACATGTACAGGAAACCTAGAGAATGGACACACTGTGAATACGAAAGGTTTCTAAAACTCAACGAATAGTCCCTCTCCTGGTGCTCCAGTTTGACTTTCCAACTGCCTTACTATCAATCTCCCAACTTGGAGAGACAGGCCCTTTAACCTCCTGGTTTGCACAGGTTCCCAATTTGGCAGAGGATGGAAGGGACGAGGGAGAACCCATGAGAGAGTAGCTGTTAGGCATTTGGACGGGCACATGTCACTCTAATTTCCCGGCAGGAAGAAGAATTAACCAAAGTCTCAGCCACCCACCGGGAACCAGTATAGGACATGATCCAAAATTTTGGACTTGCGTTCAGCTCACAAAAAACGAGTTGAGAAATGGAGCTCAGGGGCACAGCAATTCACAAACTGGCAGAGTGATAAAGGACAACTATCGTCCAAAAATCTGTTGAGGGAAGTCAACGAGGCGGACTTGAAAGTGAGGCAAAATAGCAGGAAACAGATTTCAAGAGGTACCTTGGAATCGCCTGTAAAGCACAGGAAGAGGGGCACAACTTGGACAATGGTGCACTTGGCCAAAAAGGGCATATGCGTTTTCTCCTGAATATATTCAGATGAAAACGCATACGCCCTTTTTGGCCAAGCAAGCAAGCGGGCAATGCAAATCTGCACTACAAAGAAGTATCACTTCCCACCGGTCAAAAGGGACATCCACAAAATGTGTAAAAACCAGAAAGGCAAGACAGGCCTTGGAGAACTGGGAGCCTTGTTATGCTGATGGGCGGGATGTAAATTGCCAACTGCCTCACTGGAGGAGTGCATTGTGTTCCCTAAAACAAGTAAACAACAGAGCTACAGAGCCAAGGCCACTTCCAGTCTAGGGAATATACCTGGGGAAAACTGAAAATCAATAAGAAAGAGCCACCTCCAAATTTAGGGCTGCACTGGCTACAAGAACCTCAACTTGGGTACACCTTAAATATCCCAGGAAATATAAAAATGGTTCAAAACATTGTGGTACTTACTTACGATGGAATATCCCTCAGCCATGAAATCAATGTCATAAGACCAGTAGCAGCAAAGTGGGTGGATTCAGGTACGATGATTCTAAGTGAAATAAGTCACACAGAAAAAGAAACTTATCATAAGATATCACTTATGAAGATCCTGTAAACATGGCTACACGTGAACTGAGTTAGGAAAGAGAACAGAGTCTCACATTTAGAAAACACTCTTATGCCTGCATAAAGGGTAAGGAGAGGTGGGGTGATGCATAAAACCAGAGTTTGATATAAGCACAGGGACCGTTTCAAAAACCAACTTTGGAATTGACAAGACCGACACCTTCCTCAGTGAAAGAGACTCAAAACCCCATATTTCCCACAGAGGAATATATCTGACTAGTAAGAATCTTAAAACCTATGTATTTATATGTCTCCATAAGGGAATCAAGTGTGTCTAGAGTGGCATAAACATGGCAGCGAGAATCAGCTCAAACCCACTATAAAAAGGAATTTCAAAAGCAAAACCAAAAAACAGGGAAATTCTTTACAATTCCTTCAGGGTGTCTGAGGAAACCTGGAAAGACCCTGTCTACAATGACAGCTGGATGTGGCATAAGGCTGGACACTTGGGACTGAGAGTATTGGTGAGATTGGGTGAGCAAATGCAGACCCTTTCAAGCAATAATGCATGGCCCCCATTCCATGGGTCCCAACTCTCCAGGTTCAAGGGAATATTACTACAGCTATAACATGTACAGGAAACCTAGAGAATGGACACACTGTGAATACGAAAGGTTTCTAAAACTCAACGAATAGTCCCTCTCCTGGTGCTCCAGTTTGACTTTCCAACTGCCTTACTATCAATCTCCCAACTTGGAGAGACAGGCCCTTTAACCTCCTGGTTTGCACAGGTTCCCAATTTGGCAAAGGATGGAAGGGACGAGGGAGAACCCATGAGAGAGTAGCTGTTAGGCATTTGGACGGGCACATGTCACTCTAATTTCCCGGCAGGAAGAAGAATTAACCAAAGTCTCAGCCACCCACCGGGAACCAGTATAGGACATGATCCAAAATTTTGGACTTCCGTTCAGCTCACAAAAAACGAGTTGAGAAATGGAGCTCAGGGGCACAGCAATTCACAAACTGGCAGAGTGATAAAGGACAACTATCGTCCAAAAATCTGTTGAGGGAAGTCAACGAGGCGGACTTGAAAGTGAGGCAAAATAGCAGGAAACAGATTTCAAGAGGTACCTTGGAATCGCCTGTAAAGCACAGGAAGAGGGGCACAACTTGGACAATGGTGCACTTGGCCAAAAAGGGCATATGCGTTTTCTCCTGAATATATTCAGGAGAAAACGCATACGCCCTTTTTGGCCAAGCAAGCAAGCGGGCAATGCAAATCTGCACTACAAAGAAGTATCACTTCCCACCGGTCAAAAGGGACATCCACAAAATGTGTAAAAACCAGAAAGGCAAGACAGGCCCTGGAGAACAGGGAGCCTTGTTATGCTGATGGGCGGGATGTAAATTGCCAACTGCCTCACTGGAGGAGTGCATTGTGTTCCCTAAAACAAGTAAACAACAGAGCTACAGAGCCAAGGCCACTTCCAGTCTAGGGAATATACCTGGGGAAAACTGAAAATCAATAAGAAAGAGCCACCTCCAAATTTAGGGCTGCACTGGCTACAAGAACCTCAACTTGGGTACACCTTAAATATCCCAGGAAATATAAAAATGGTTCAAAACATTGTGGTACTTACTTACGATGGAATATCCCTCAGCCATGAAATCAATGTCATAAGACCAGTAGCAGCAAAGTGAGTGGATTCAGGTACGATGATTCTAAGTGAAATAAGTCACACAGAAAAAGAAACTTATCATAAGATATCACTTATGAAGATCCTGTAAACATGGCTACACGTGAACTGAGTTAGGAAAGAGAACAGAGTCTCACATTTAGAAAACACTCTTATGCCTGCATAAAGGGTAAGGAGAGGTGGGGTGATGCATAAAACCAGAGTTTGATATAAGCACAGGGACCGTTTCAAAAACCAACTTTGGAATTGACAAGACCGACACCTTCCTCAGTGAAAGAGACTCAAAACCCCATATTTCCCACAGAGGAATATATCTGACTAGTAAGAATCTTAAAACCTATGTATTTATATGTCTCCATAAGGGAATCAAGTGTGTCTAGAGTGGCATAAACATGGCAGCGAGAATCAGCTCAAACCCACTATAAAAAGGAATTTCAAAAGCAAAACCAAAAAACAGGGAAATTCTTTACAATTCCTTCAGGGTGTCTGAGGAAACCTGGAAAGACCCTGTCTACAATGACAGCTGGATGTGGCATAAGGCTGGACACTTGGGACTGAGAGGATTGGTGAGATTGGGTGAGCAAATGCAGACCCTTTCAAGCAATAATGCATGGCCCCCATTCCATGGGTCCCAACTCTCCAGGTTCAAGGGAATATTACTACAGCTATAACATGTACAGGAAACCTAGAGAATGGACACACTGTGAATATGAAAGGTTTCTAAAACTCAACGAATAGTCCCTCTCCTGGTGCTCCAGTTTGACTTTCCAACTGCCTTACTATCAATCTCCCAACTTGGAGAGACAGGCCCTTTAACCTCCTGGTTTGCACAGGTTCCCAATTTGGCAGAGGATGGAAGGGACGAGGGAGAACCCATGAGAGAGTAGCTGTTAGGCATTTGGACGGGCACATGTCACTCTAATTTCCCGGCAGGAAGAAGAATTAACCAAAGTCTCAGCCACCCACCGGGAACCAGTATAGGACATGATCCAAAATTTTGGACTTGCGTTCAGCTCCCAAAAAACGAGTTGAGAAATGGAGCTCAGGGGCACAGCAATTCACAAACTGGCAGAGTGATAAAGGACAACTATCGTCCAAAAATCTGTTGAGGGAAGTCAACGAGGCGCACTTGAAAGTGAGGCAAAATAGCAGGAAACAGATTTCAAGAGGTACCTTGGAATCGCCTGTAAAGCACAGGAAGAGGGGCACAACTTGGACAATGGTGCACTTGGCCAAAAAGGGCGTATGCGTTTTCTCCTGAATATATTCAGGAGAAAACGCATACGCCCTTTTTGGCCAAGCAAGCAAGCGGGCAATGCAAATCTGCACTACAAAGAAGTATCACTTCCCACCGGTCAAAAGGGACATCCACAAAATGTGTAAAAACCAGAAAGGCAAGACAGGCCCTGGAGAACAGGGAGCCTTGTTATGCTGACGGGCGGGATATAAATTGTCAACTGCCTCACTGGAGGAGTGCATTGTGTTCCCTAAAAGAAGTAAACAACAGAGCTACAGAGCCAAGGCCACTTCCAGTCTAGGGAATATACCTGGGGAAAACTGAAAATCAATAAGAAAGAGCCACCTCCAAATTTAGGGCTGCACTGGCTACAAGAACCTCAACTTGGGTACACCTTAAATATCCCAGGAAATATAAAAATGGTTCAAAACATTGTGGTACTTACGTACGATGGAATATCCCTCAGCCATGAAATCAATGTCATAAGACCAGTAGCAGCAAAGTGAGTGGATTCAGGTACGATGATTCTAAGTCAAATAAGTCACACAGAAAAAGAAACTTATCATAAGATATCACTTATGAAGATCCTGTAAACATGGCTACACGTGAACTGAGTTAGGAAAGAGAACAGAGTCTCACATTTAGAAAACACTCTTATGCCTGCATAAAGGGGAAGGAGAGGTGGGGTGATGCATAAAACCAGAGTTTGATATAAGCACATGGATCGTTCCAAAAACCAACTTTGGAATAGACAAGACCTACACCTTCCTCAGTGAAAGAGACTCAAAACCCCATATTTCCCACAGAGGAATATATCTGACTAGTAAGAATCTTAAAACCTATGTATTGATATGACTCCATAAGGGAATCAAGTGTGTCTAGAGTGGCATAAACATGGCAGCGAGAATCAGCTCAAACCCACTATAAAAAGGAATTTCAAAAGCAAAACCAAAAAACAGGGAAATTCTTTACAATTCCTTCAGGGTGTCTGAGGAAACCTGGAAAGACCCTATCTACAATGACAGCTGGATGTGGCATAAGGCTGGACACTTGGGACTGAGAGGATTGGTGAGATTGGGTGAGCAAATGCAGACCCTTTCAAGCAATAATGCATGGCCCCCATTCCATGGGTCCCAACTCTCCAGGTTCAAGGGAATATTACTACAGCTATAACATGTACAGGAAACCTAGAGAATGGACACACTGTGAATACGAAAGGTTTCTAAAACTCAACGAATAGTCCCTCTCCTGGTGCTCCAGTTTGACTTTCCAACTGCCTTACTATCAATCTCCCAACTTGGAGAGACAGGCCCTTTAACCTCCTGGTTTGCACAGGTTCCCAATTTGGCAGAGGATGGAAGGGACGAGGGAGAACCCATGAGAGAGTAGCTGTTAGGCATTTGGACGGGCACATGTCACTCTAATTTCCCGGCAGGAAGAAGAATTAACCAAAGTCTCAGCCACCCACCGGGAACCAGTATAGGACATGATCCAAAATTTTGGACTTGCGTTCAGCTCACAAAAAACGAGTTGAGAAATGGAGCTCAGGGGCACAGCAATTCACAAACTGGCAGAGTGATAAAGGACAACTATCGTCCAAAAATCTGTTGAGGGAAGTCAACGAGGCGGACTTGAAAGCGAGGCAAAATAGCAGGAAACAGATTTCAAGAGGTACCTTGGAATCGCCTGTAAAGCACAGGAAGAGGGGCACAACTTGGACAATGGTGCACTTGGCCAAAAAGGGCGTATGCGTTTTCTCCTGAATATATTCAGGAGAAAACGCATACGCCCTTTTTGGCCAAGCAAGCAAGCGGGCAATGCAAATCTGCACTACAAAGAAGTATCACTTCCCACCGGTCAAAAGGGACATCCACAAAATGTGTAAAAACCAGAAAGGCAAGACAGGCCCTGGAGAACTGGGAGCCTTGTTATGCTGATGGGCGGGATGTAAATTGCCAACTGCCTCACTGGAGGAGTGCATTGTGTTCCCTAAAACAAGTAAACAACAGAGCTACAGAGCCAAGGCCACTTCCAGTCTAGGGAATATACCTTGGGAAAACTGAAAATCAATAAGAAAGAGCCACCTCCAAATTTAGGGCTGCACTGACTACAAGAACCTCAACTTGGGTACACCTTAAATATCCCAGGAAATATAAAAATGGTTCAAAACATTGTGGTACTTACGTACGATGGAATATCCCTCAGCCATGAAATCAATGTCATAAGACCAGTAGCAGCAAAGTGAGTGGATTCAGGTACGATGATTCTAAGTGAAATAAGTCACACAGAAAAAGAAACTTATCATAAGATATCACTTATGAAGATCCTGTAAACATGGCTACACGTGAACTGAGTTAGGAAAGAGAACAGAGTCTCACATTTAGAAAACACGCTTATGCCTGCATAAAGGGGAAGGAGAGGTGGGGTGATGCATAAAACCAGAGTTTGATATAAGCACAGGGACCGTTTCAAAAACCAACTTTGGAATTGACAAGACCGACACCTTCCTCAGTGAAAGAGACTCAAAACCCCATATTTCCCACAGAGGAATATATCTGACTAGTAAGAATCTTAAAACCTATGTATTGGGCCTCCCTGGTGGCGCAGTGGTTGAGAGTCCGCCAGCCGATGCAGGGGATACGGGTTCGTGCCCCGGTCTGGGAGGATCCCATATGCCGCGGAGCGGCTGGGCCCATGAGCCATGGCTGCTGGGCCTGCGCATCCGGAGCCTGTGCTCCGCAACGGGAGAGGCCACAACAGTGAGAGGCCCGCATACCGCAAAAAGAAAAAAAAAAAAAAAAAAAAAAAAAAAACTATGTATTGATATGTCTCCATAATGGAATCAAGTGTGTCTAGAGTGGCATAAACATGGCAGCGAGAATCAGCTCAAACCCACTATAAAAAGGAATTTCAAAAGCAAAACCAAAAAACAGGGAAATTCTTTACAATTCCTTCAGGGTGTCTGAGGAAACCTGGAAAGACCCTGTCTACAATGACAGCTGGATGTGGCATAAGGCTGGACACTTGGGACTGAGAGGATTGGTGAGATTGGGTGAGCAAATGCAGACCCTTTCAAGCAATAATGCATGGCCCCCATTCCATGGGTCCCAACTCTCCAGGTTCAAGGGAATATTACTACAGCTATAACATGTACAGGAAACCTAGAGAATGGACACACTGTGAATACGAAAGGTTTCTAAAACTCAACGAATAGTCCCTCTCCTGGTGCTCCAGTTTGACTTTCCAACTGCCTTACTATCAATCTCCCAACTTGGAGAGACAGGCCCTTTAACCTCCTGTTTTGCACAGGTTCCCAATTTGGCAGAGGATGGAAGGGACGAGGGAGAACCCATGAGAGAGTAGCTGTTAGGCATTTGGACGGGCACATGTCACTCTAATTTCCCGGCAGGAAGAAGAATTAACCAAAGTCTCAGCCACCCACCGGGAACCAGTATAGGACATGATCCAAAATTTTGGACTTGCGTTCAGCTCCCAAAAAACGAGTTGAGAAATGGAGCTCAGGGGCACAGCAATTCACATACTGGCAGAGTGATAAAGGACAACTATCGTCCAAAAATCTGTTGAGGGAAGTCAACGAGGCGGACTTGAAAGTGAGCCAAAATAGCAGGAAACAGATTTCAAGAGGTACCTTGGAATCGCCTGTAAAGCACAGGAAGAGGGGCACAACTTGGACAATGGTGCACTTGGCCAAAAAGGGCGTATGCGTTTTCTCCTGAATATATTCAGGAGAAAACGCATACGCCCTTTTTGGCCAAGCAAGCAAGCGGGCAATGCAAATCTGCACTACAAAGAAGTATCACTTCCCACCGGTCAAAAGGGACATCCACAAAATGTGTAAAAACCAGAAAGGCAAGACAGGCCCTGGAGAACTGGGAGCCTTGTTATGCTGATGGGCGGGATGTAAATTGCCAACTGCCTCACTGGAGGAGTGCATTGTGTTCCCTAAAACAAGTAAACAACAGAGCTACAGAGCCAAGGCCACTTCCAGTCTAGGGAATATACCTTGGGAAAACTGAAAATCAATAAGAAAGAGCCACCTCCAAATTTAGGGCTGCACTGACTACAAGAACCTCAACTTGGGTACACCTTAAATATCCCAGGAAATATAAAAATGGTTCAAAACATTGTGGTACTTACGTACGATGGAATATCCCTCAGCCATGAAATCAATGTCATAAGACCAGTAGCAGCAAAGTGAGTGGATTCAGGTACGATGATTCTAAGTGAAATAAGTCACACAGAAAAAGAAACTTATCATAAGATATCACTTATGAAGATCCTGTAAACATGGCTACACGTGAACTGAGTTAGGAAAGAGAACAGAGTCTCACATTTAGAAAACACGCTTATGCCTGCATAAAGGGGAAGGAGAGGTGGGGTGATGCATAAAACCAGAGTTTGATATAAGCACAGGGACCGTTTCAAAAACCAACTTTGGAATTGACAAGACCGACACCTTCCTCAGTGAAAGAGACTCAAAACCCCATATTTCCCACAGAGGAATATATCTGACTAGTAAGAATCTTAAAACCTATGTATTGGGCCTCCCTGGTGGCGCAGTGGTTGAGAGTCCGCCAGCCGATGCAGGGGATACGGGTTCGTGCCCCGGTCTGGGAGGATCCCATATGCCGCGGAGCGGCTGGGCCCATGAGCCATGGCTGCTGGGCCTGCGCATCCGGAGCCTGTGCTCCGCAACGGGAGAGGCCACAACGGTGAGAGGCCCGCATACCGCAAAAAGAAAAAAAAAAAAAAAAAAAAAAAAAAACCTATGTATTGATATGTCTCCATAATGGAATCAAGTGTGTCTAGAGTGGCATAAACATGGCAGCGAGAATCAGCTCAAACCCACTATAAAAAGGAATTTCAAAAGCAAAACCAAAAAACAGGGAAATTCTTTACAATTCCTTCAGGGTGTCTGAGGAAACCTGGAAAGACCCTGTCTACAATGACAGCTGGATGTGGCATAAGGCTGGACACTTGGGACTGAGAGGATTGGTGAGATTGGGTGAGCAAATGCAGACCCTTTCAAGCAATAATGCATGGCCCCCATTCCATGGGTCCCAACTCTCCAGGTTCAAGGGAATATTACTACAGCTATAACATGTACAGGAAACCTAGAGAATGGACACACTGTGAATACGAAAGGTTTCTAAAACTCAACGAATAGTCCCTCTCCTGGTGCTCCAGTTTGACTTTCCAACTGCCTTACTATCAATCTCCCAACTTGGAGAGACAGGCCCTTTAACCTCCTGTTTTGCACAGGTTCCCAATTTGGCAGAGGATGGAAGGGACGAGGGAGAACCCATGAGAGAGTAGCTGTTAGGCATTTGGACGGGCACATGTCACTCTAATTTCCCGGCAGGAAGAAGAATTAACCAAAGTCTCAGCCACCCACCGGGAACCAGTATAGGACATGATCCAAAATTTTGGACTTGCGTTCAGCTCCCAAAAAACGAGTTGAGAAATGGAGCTCAGGGGCACAGCAATTCACATACTGGCAGAGTGATAAAGGACAACTATCGTCCAAAAATCTGTTGAGGGAAGTCAACGAGGCGGACTTGAAAGTGAGCCAAAATAGCAGGAAACAGATTTCAAGAGGTACCTTGGAATCGCCTGTAAAGCACAGGAAGAGGGGCACAACTTGGACAATGGTGCACTTGGCCAAAAAGGGCGTATGCGTTTTCTCCTGAATATATTCAGGAGAAAACGCATACGCCCTTTTTGGCCAAGCAAGCAAGCGGGCAATGCAAATCTGCACTACAAAGAAGTATCACTTCCCACCGGTCAAAAGGGACATCCACAAAATGTGTAAAAACCAGAAAGGCAAGACAGGCCCTGGAGAACTGGGAGCCTTGTTATGCTGATGGGCGGGATGTAAATTGCCAACTGCCTCACTGGAGGAGTGCATTGTTTTCCCTAAAACAAGTAAACAACAGAGCTATAGAGCCAAGGCCACATCCAGTCTAGGGAATATACCTTGGGAAAACTGAAAATCAATAAGAAAGAGCCACCTCCAAATTTAGGGCTGCACTGGCTACAAGAACCTCAACTTGGGTACACCTTAAATATGCCAGGAAATATAAAAATGGTTCAAAACATTGTGGTACTTACGTAAGATGGAATATCCCTCAGCGATGAAATCAATGTCATAAAACCAGTAGCAGCAAAGTGAGTGGATTCAGGTACGATGATTCTAAGTGAAAAAAGTCACACAGAAAAAGGAACTTATCATAAGATATCACTTATGAAGATCCTGTAAACATGGCTACACGTGAACTGAGTTAGGAAATAGAACAGAGTCTCACATTTAGAAAACACTCTTATGCCTGCATAAAGGGGATGGAGAGGTGGGGTGATGCATAAAACCAGAGTTTGATATAAGCACAGGGACCGTTTCAAAAACCAACTTTGGAATTGACAAGACCGACACCTTCCTCAGTGAAAGAGACTCAAAACCCCATATTTCCCACAGAGGAATATATCTGACTAGTAAGAATCTTAAAACCTATGTATTGATATGTCTCCATAAGGGAATCAAGTGTGTCTAGAGTGGCATAAACATGGCAGCGAGAATCAGCTCAAACCCACTATAAAAAGGAATTTCAAAAGCAAAACCAAAAAACAGGGAAATTCTTTACAATTCCTTCAGGGTGTCTGAGGAAACCTGGAAAGACCCTGTCTACAATGACAGCTGGATGTGGCATAAGGCTGGACACTTGGGACTGAGAGGATTGGTGAGATTGGGTGAGCAAATGCAGACCCTTTCAAGCAATAATGCATGGCCCCCATTCCATGGGTCCCAACTCTCCAGGTTCAAGGGAATATTACTACAGCTATAACATGTACAGGAAACCTAGAGAATGGACACACTGTGAATACGAAAGGTTTCTAAAACTCAACGAATAGTCCCTCTCCTGGTGCTCCAGTTTGACTTTCCAACTGCCTTACTATCAATCTCCCAACTTGGAGAGACAGGCCCTTTAACCTCCTGTTTTGCACAGGTTCCCAATTTGGCAGAGGATGGAAGGGACGAGGGAGAACCCATGAGAGAGTAGCTGTTAGGCATTTGGACGGGCACATGTCACTCTAATTTCCCGGCAGGAAGAAGAATTAACCAAAGTCTCAGCCACCCACCGGGAACCAGTATAGGACATGATCCAAAATTTTGGACTTGCGTTCAGCTCCCAAAAAACGAGTTGAGAAATGGAGCTCAGGGGCACAGCAATTCACATACTGGCAGAGTGATAAAGGACAACTATCGTCCAAAAATCTGTTGAGGGAAGTCAACGAGGCGGACTTGAAAGTGAGCCAAAATAGCAGGAAACAGATTTCAAGAGGTACCTTGGAATCGCCTGTAAAGCACAGGAAGAGGGGCACAACTTGGACAATGGTGCACTTGGCCAAAAAGGGCGTATGCATTTTCTCCTGAATATATTCAGGAGAAAACGCATACGCCCTTTTTGGCCAAGCAAGCAAGCGGGCAATGCAAATCTGCACTACAAAGAAGTATCACTTCCCACCGGTCAAAAGGGACATCCACAAAATGTGTAAAAACCAGAAAGGCAAGACAGGCCCTGGAGAACTGGGAGCCTTGTTATGCTGATGGGCGGGATGTAAATTGCCAACTGCCTCACTGGAGGAGTGCATTGTGTTCCCTAAAACAAGTAAACAACAGAGCTACAGAGCCAAGGCCACTTCCAGTCTAGGGAATATACCTTGGGAAAACTGAAAATCAATAAGAAAGAGCCACCTCCAAATTTAGGGCTGCACTGACTACAAGAACCTCAACTTGGGTACACCTTAAATATCCCAGGAAATATAAAAATGGTTCAAAACATTGTGGTACTTACGTACGATGGAATATCCCTCAGCCATGAAATCAATGTCATAAGACCAGTAGCAGCAAAGTGAGTGGATTCAGGTACGATGATTCTAAGTGAAATAAGTCACACAGAAAAAGAAACTTATCATAAGATATCACTTATGAAGATCCTGTAAACATGGCTACACGTGAACTGAGTTAGGAAAGAGAACAGAGTCTCACATTTAGAAAACACGCTTATGCCTGCATAAAGGGGAAGGAGAGGTGGGGTGATGCATAAAACCAGAGTTTGATATAAGCACAGGGACCGTTTCAAAAACCAACTTTGGAATTGACAAGACCGACACCTTCCTCAGTGAAAGAGACTCAAAACCCCATATTTCCCACAGAGGAATATATCTGACTAGTAAGAATCTTAAAACCTATGTATTGGGCCTCCCTGGTGGCGCAGTGGTTGAGAGTCCGCCAGCCGATGCAGGGGATACGGGTTCGTGCCCCGGTCTGGGAGGATCCCATATGCCGCGGAGCGGCTGGGCCCATGAGCCATGGCTGCTGGGCCTGCGCATCCGGAGCCTGTGCTCCGCAACGGGAGAGGCCACAACAGTGAGAGGCCCGCATACCGCAAAAAGAAAAAAAAAAAAAAAAAAAAAAAAAAACCTATGTATTGATATGTCTCCATAATGGAATCAAGTGTGTCTAGAGTGGCATAAACATGGCAGCGAGAATCAGCTCAAACCCACTATAAAAAGGAATTTCAAAAGCAAAACCAAAAAACAGGGAAATTCTTTACAATTCCTTCAGGGTGTCTGAGGAAACCTGGAAAGACCCTGTCTACAATGACAGCTGGATGTGGCATAAGGCTGGACACTTGGGACTGAGAGGATTGGTGAGATTGGGTGAGCAAATGCAGACCCTTTCAAGCAATAATGCATGGCCCCCATTCCATGGGTCCCAACTCTCCAGGTTCAAGGGAATATTACTACAGCTATAACATGTACAGGAAACCTAGAGAATGGACACACTGTGAATACGAAAGGTTTCTAAAACTCAACGAATAGTCCCTCTCCTGGTGCTCCAGTTTGACTTTCCAACTGCCTTACTATCAATCTCCCAACTTGGAGAGACAGGCCCTTTAACCTCCTGTTTTGCACAGGTTCCCAATTTGGCAGAGGATGGAAGGGACGAGGGAGAACCCATGAGAGAGTAGCTGTTAGGCATTTGGACGGGCACATGTCACTCTAATTTCCCGGCAGGAAGAAGAATTAACCAAAGTCTCAGCCACCCACCGGGAACCAGTATAGGACATGATCCAAAATTTTGGACTTGCGTTCAGCTCCCAAAAAACGAGTTGAGAAATGGAGCTCAGGGGCACAGCAATTCACATACTGGCAGAGTGATAAAGGACAACTATCGTCCAAAAATCTGTTGAGGGAAGTCAACGAGGCGGACTTGAAAGTGAGCCAAAATAGCAGGAAACAGATTTCAAGAGGTACCTTGGAATCGCCTGTAAAGCACAGGAAGAGGGGCACAACTTGGACAATGGTGCACTTGGCCAAAAAGGGCGTATGCGTTTTCTCCTGAATATATTCAGGAGAAAACGCATACGCCCTTTTTGGCCAAGCAAGCAAGCGGGCAATGCAAATCTGCACTACAAAGAAGTATCACTTCCCACCGGTCAAAAGGGACATCCACAAAATGTGTAAAAACCAGAAAGGCAAGACAGGCCCTGGAGAACTGGGAGCCTTGTTATGCTGATGGGCGGGATGTAAATTGCCAACTGCCTCACTGGAGGAGTGCATTGTTTTCCCTAAAACAAGTAAACAACAGAGCTATAGAGCCAAGGCCACATCCAGTCTAGGGAATATACCTTGGGAAAACTGAAAATCAATAAGAAAGAGCCACCTCCAAATTTAGGGCTGCACTGGCTACAAGAACCTCAACTTGGGTACACCTTAAATATGCCAGGAAATATAAAAATGGTTCAAAACATTGTGGTACTTACGTAAGATGGAATATCCCTCAGCGATGAAATCAATGTCATAAAACCAGTAGCAGCAAAGTGAGTGGATTCAGGTACGATGATTCTAAGTGAAAAAAGTCACACAGAAAAAGGAACTTATCATAAGATATCACTTATGAAGATCCTGTAAACATGGCTACACGTGAACTGAGTTAGGAAATAGAACAGAGTCTCACATTTAGAAAACACTCTTATGCCTGCATAAAGGGGATGGAGAGGTGGGGTGATGCATAAAACCAGAGTTTGATATAAGCACAGGGACCGTTTCAAAAACCAACTTTGGAATTGACAAGACCGACACCTTCCTCAGTGAAAGAGACTCAAAACCCCATATTTCCCACAGAGGAATATATCTGACTAGTAAGAATCTTAAAACCTATGTATTGATATGTCTCCATAAGGGAATCAAGTGTGTCTAGAGTGGCATAAACATGGCAGCGAGAATCAGCTCAAACCCACTATAAAAAGGAATTTCAAAAGCAAAACCAAAAAACAGGGAAATTCTTTACAATTCCTTCAGGGTGTCTGAGGAAACCTGGAAAGACCCTATCTACCATGACAGCTGGATGTGGCATAAGGCTGGACACTTGGGACTGAGAGGATTGGTGAGATTGGGTGAGCAAATGCAGACCCTTTCAAGCAATAATGCATGGCCCCCATTCCATGGGTCGCAACTCTCCAGGTTCAAGGGAATATTACTACAGCTATAACATGTACAGGAAACCTAGAGAATGGACACACTGTGAATACGAAAGGTTTCTAAAACTCAACGAATAGTCCCTCTCCTGGTGCTCCAGTTTGACTTTCCAACTGCCTTACTATCAATCTCCCAACTTGGAGAGACAGGCCCTTTAACCTCCTGTTTTGCACAGGTTCCCAATTTGGCAGAGGATGGAAGGGACGAGGGAGAACCCATGAGAGAGTAGCTGTTAGGCATTTGGACGGGCACATGTCACTCTAATTTCCCGGCAGGAAGAAGAATTAACCAAAGTCTCAGCCACCCACCGGGAACCAGTATAGGACATGATCCAAAATTTTGGACTTGCGTTCAGCTCCCAAAAAACGAGTTGAGAAATGGAGCTCAGGGGCACAGCAATTCACATACTGGCAGAGTGATAAAGGACAACTATCGTCCAAAAATCTGTTGAGGGAAGTCAACGAGGCGGACTTGAAAGTGAGCCAAAATAGCAGGAAACAGATTTCAAGAGGTACCTTGGAATCGCCTGTAAAGCACAGGAAGAGGGGCACAACTTGGACAATGGTGCACTTGGCCAAAAAGGGCGTATGCGTTTTCTCCTGAATATATTCAGGAGAAAACGCATACGCCCTTTTTGGCCAAGCAAGCAAGCGGGCAATGCAAATCTGCACTACAAAGAAGTATCACTTCCCACCGGTCAAAAGGGACATCCACAAAATGTGTAAAAACCAGAAAGGCAAGACAGGCCCTGGAGAACTGGGAGCCTTGTTATGCTGATGGGCGGGATGTCAATTGCCAACTGCCTCACTGGAGGAGTGCATTGTGTTCCCTAAAACAAGTAAACAACAGAGCTACAGAGCCAAGGCCACTTCCAGTCTAGGGAATATACCTTGGGAAAACTGAAAATCAATAAGAAAGAGCCACCTCCAAATTTAGGGCTGCACTGACTACAAGAACCTCAACTTGGGTACACCTTAAATATCCCAGGAAATATAAAAATGGTTCAAAACATTGTGGTACTTACGTACGATGGAATATCCCTCAGCCATGAAATCAATGTCATAAGACCAGTAGCAGCAAAGTGAGTGGATTCAGGTACGATGATTCTAAGTGAAATAAGTCACACAGAAAAAGAAACTTATCATAAGATATCACTTATGAAGATCCTGTAAACATGGCTACACGTGAACTGAGTTAGGAAAGAGAACAGAGTCTCACATTTAGAAAACACGCTTATGCCTGCATAAAGGGGAAGGAGAGGTGGGGTGATGCATAAAACCAGAGTTTGATATAAGCACAGGGACCGTTTCAAAAACCAACTTTGGAATTGACAAGACCGACACCTTCCTCAGTGAAAGAGACTCAAAACCCCATATTTCCCACAGAGGAATATATCTGACTAGTAAGAATCTTAAAACCTATGTATTGGGCCTCCCTGGTGGCGCAGTGGTTGAGAGTCCGCCAGCCGATGCAGGGGATACGGGTTCGTGCCCCGGTCTGGGAGGATCCCATATGCCGCGGAGCGGCTGGGCCCATGAGCCATGGCTGCTGGGCCTGCGCATCCGGAGCCTGTGCTCCGCAACGGGAGAGGCCACAACAGTGAGAGGCCCGCATACCGCAAAAAGAAAAAAAAAAAAAAAAAAAAAAAAAAACCTATGTATTGATATGTCTCCATAATGGAATCAAGTGTGTCTAGAGTGGCATAAACATGGCAGCGAGAATCAGCTCAAACCCACTATAAAAAGGAATTTCAAAAGCAAAACCAAAAAACAGGGAAATTCTTTACAATTCCTTCAGGGTGTCTGAGGAAACCTGGAAAGACCCTGTCTACAATGACAGCTGGATGTGGCATAAGGCTGGACACTTGGGACTGAGAGGATTGGTGAGATTGGGTGAGCAAATGCAGACCCTTTCAAGCAATAATGCATGGCCCCCATTCCATGGGTCCCAACTCTCCAGGTTCAAGGGAATATTACTACAGCTATAACATGTACAGGAAACCTAGAGAATGGACACACTGTGAATACGAAAGGTTTCTAAAACTCAACGAATAGTCCCTCTCCTGGTGCTCCAGTTTGACTTTCCAACTGCCTTACTATCAATCTCCCAACTTGGAGAGACAGGCCCTTTAACCTCCTGTTTTGCACAGGTTCCCAATTTGGCAGAGGATGGAAGGGACGAGGGAGAACCCATGAGAGAGTAGCTGTTAGGCATTTGGACGGGCACATGTCACTCTAATTTCCCGGCAGGAAGAAGAATTAACCAAAGTCTCAGCCACCCACCGGGAACCAGTATAGGACATGATCCAAAATTTTGGACTTGCGTTCAGCTCCCAAAAAACGAGTTGAGAAATGGAGCTCAGGGGCACAGCAATTCACATACTGGCAGAGTGATAAAGGACAACTATCGTCCAAAAATCTGTTGAGGGAAGTCAACGAGGCGGACTTGAAAGTGAGCCAAAATAGCAGGAAACAGATTTCAAGAGGTACCTTGGAATCGCCTGTAAAGCACAGGAAGAGGGGCACAACTTGGACAATGGTGCACTTGGCCAAAAAGGGCGTATGCGTTTTCTCCTGAATATATTCAGGAGAAAACGCATACGCCCTTTTTGGCCAAGCAAGCAAGCGGGCAATGCAAATCTGCACTACAAAGAAGTATCACTTCCCACCGGTCAAAAGGGACATCCACAAAATGTGTAAAAACCAGAAAGGCAAGACAGGCCCTGGAGAACTGGGAGCCTTGTTATGCTGATGGGCGGGATGTAAATTGCCAACTGCCTCACTGGAGGAGTGCATTGTTTTCCCTAAAACAAGTAAACAACAGAGCTATAGAGCCAAGGCCACATCCAGTCTAGGGAATATACCTTGGGAAAACTGAAAATCAATAAGAAAGAGCCACCTCCAAATTTAGGGCTGCACTGGCTACAAGAACCTCAACTTGGGTACACCTTAAATATGCCAGGAAATATAAAAATGGTTCAAAACATTGTGGTACTTACGTAAGATGGAATATCCCTCAGCGATGAAATCAATGTCATAAAACCAGTAGCAGCAAAGTGAGTGGATTCAGGTACGATGATTCTAAGTGAAAAAAGTCACACAGAAAAAGGAACTTATCATAAGATATCACTTATGAAGATCCTGTAAACATGGCTACACGTGAACTGAGTTAGGAAATAGAACAGAGTCTCACATTTAGAAAACACTCTTATGCCTGCATAAAGGGGATGGAGAGGTGGGGTGATGCATAAAACCAGAGTTTGATATAAGCACAGGGACCGTTTCAAAAACCAACTTTGGAATTGACAAGACCGACACCTTCCTCAGTGAAAGAGACTCAAAACCCCATATTTCCCACAGAGGAATATATCTGACTAGTAAGAATCTTAAAACCTATGTATTGATATGTCTCCATAAGGGAATCAAGTGTGTCTAGAGTGGCATAAACATGGCAGCGAGAATCAGCTCAAACCCACTATAAAAAGGAATTTCAAAAGCAAAACCAAAAAACAGGGAAATTCTTTACAATTCCTTCAGGGTGTCTGAGGAAACCTGGAAAGACCCTATCTACCATGACAGCTGGATGTGGCATAAGGCTGGACACTTGGGACTGAGAGGATTGGTGAGATTGGGTGAGCAAATGCAGACCCTTTCAAGCAATAATGCATGGCCCCCATTCCATGGGTCGCAACTCTCCAGGTTCAAGGGAATATTACTACAGCTATAACATGTACAGGAAACCTAGAGAATGGACACACTGTGAATACGAAAGGTTTCTAAAACTCAACGAATAGTCCCTCTCCTGGTGCTCCAGTTTGACTTTCCAACTGCCTTAATATCAATCTCCCAACTTGGAGAGACAGGCCCTTTAACCTCCTGGTTTGCACAGGTTCCCAATTTGGCAGAGGATGGAAGGGACGAGGGAGAACCCATGAGAGAGTAGCTGTTAGGCATTTGGACGGGGACATGTCACTCTAATTTCCCGGCAGGAAGAAGAATTAACCAAAGTCTCAGCCACCCACCGGGAACCAGTATAGGACATGATCCAAAATTTTGGACTTGCGTTCAGCTCCCAAAAAACGAGTTGAGAAATGGAGCTCAGGGGCACAGCAATTCACAAACTGGCAGAGTGATAAAGGACAACTATCGTCCAAAAATCTGTTGAGGGAAGTCAACGAGGCGGACTTGAAAGTGAGGCAAAATAGCAGGAAACAGATTTCAAGAGGTACCTTGGAATCGCCTGTAAAGCACAGGAAGAGGGGCACAACTTGGACAATGGTGCACTTGGCCAAAAAGGGCGTATGCGTTTTCTCCTGAATATATTCAGGAGAAAACGCATACGCCCTTTTTGGCCAAGCAAGCAAGCGGGCAATGCAAATCTGCACTACAAAGAAGTATCACTTCCCACCGGTCAAAAGGGACATCCACAAAATGTGTAAAAACCAGAAAGGCAAGACAGGCCCTGGAGAACAGGGAGCCTTGTTATGCTGATGGGCGGGATGTAAATTGTCAACTGCCTCACTGGAGGAGTGCATTGTGTTCCCTAAAACAAGTAAACAACCGAGCTACAGAGCCAAGGCCACTTCCAGTCTAGGGAATATACCTGGGGAAAACTGAAAATCAATAAGAAAGAGCCACCTCCAAATTTAGGGCTGCACTGGCTACAAGAACCTCAACTTGGGTACACCTTAAATATCCCAGGAAATATAAAAATGGTTCAAAACATTGTGGTACTTACGTACGATGGAATATCCCTCAGCCATGAAATCAATGTCATAAGACCAGTAGCAGCAAAGTGAGTGGATTCAGGTACGATGATTCTAAGTCAAATAAGTCACACAGAAAAAGAAACTTATCATAAGATATCACTTATGAAGATCCTGTAAACATGGCTACACGTGAACTGAGTTAGGAAAGAGAACAGAGTCTCACATTTAGAAAACACTCTTATGCCTGCATAAAGGGGAAGGAGAGGTGGGGTGATGCATAAAACCAGAGTTTGATATAAGCACAGGGATCGTTCCAAAAACCAACTTTGGAATAGACAATACCTACACCTTCCTCAGTGAAAGAGACTCAAAACCCCATATTTCCCACAGAGGAATATATCTGACTAGTAAGAATCTTAAAACCTATGTATTGATATGACTCCATAAGGGAATCAAGTGTGTCTAGAGTGGCATAAACATGGCAGCGAGAATCAGCTCAAACCCACTATAAAAAGGAATTTCAAAAGCAAAACCAAAAACCAGGGAAATTCTTTACAATTCCTTCAGGGTGTCTGAGGAAACCTGGAAAGACCCTATCTACAATGACAGCTGGATGTGGCCTAAGGCTGGACACTTGGGACTGAGAGGATTGGTGAGATTGGGTGAGCAAATGCAGACCCTTTCAAGCAATAATGCATGGCCCCCATTCCATGGGTCCCAACTCTCCAGGTTCAAGGGAATATTACTACAGCTATAACATGTACAGGAAACCTAGAGAATGGACACACTGTGAATACGAAAGGTTTCTAAAACTCAACGAATAGTCCCTCTCCTGGTGCTCCAGTTTGACTTTCCAACTGCCTTACTATCAATCTCCCAACTTGGAGAGACAGGCCCTTTAACCTCCTGGTTTGCACAGGTTCCCAATTTGGCAGAGGATGGAAGGGACGAGGGAGAACCCATGAGAGAGTAGCTGTTAGGCATTTGGACGGGCACATGTCACTCTAATTTCCCGGCAGGAAGAAGAATTAACCAAAGTCTCAGCCACCCACCGGGAACCAGTATAGGACATGATCCAAAATTTTGGACTTGCGTTCAGCTCACAAAAAACGAGTTGAGAAATGGAGCTCAGGGGCACAGCAATTCACAAACTGGCAGAGTGATAAAGGACAACTATCGTCCAAAAATCTGTTGAGGGAAGTCAACGAGGCGGACTTGAAAGCGAGGCAAAATAGCAGGAAACAGATTTCAAGAGGTACCTTGGAATCGCCTGTAAAGCACAGGAAGAGGGGCACAACTTGGACAATGGTGCACTTGGCCAAAAAGGGCGTATGCGTTTTCTCCTGAATATATTCAGGAGAAAACGCATACGCCCTTTTTGGCCAAGCAAGCAAGCGGGCAATGCAAATCTGCACTACAAAGAAGTATCACTTCCCACCGGTCAAAAGGGACATCCACAAAATGTGTAAAAACCAGAAAGGCAAGACAGGCCCTGGAGAACTGGGAGCCTTGTTATGCTGATGGGCGGGATGTAAATTGCCAACTGCCTCACTGGAGGAGTGCATTGTGTTCCCTAAAACAAGTAAACAACAGAGCTACAGAGCCAAGGCCACTTCCAGTCTAGGGAATATACCTTGGGAAAACTGAAAATCAATAAGAAAGAGCCACCTCCAAATTTAGGGCTGCACTGACTACAAGAACCTCAACTTGGGTACACCTTAAATATCCCAGGAAATATAAAAATGGTTCAAAACATTGTGGTACTTACGTACGATGGAATATCCCTCAGCCATGAAATCAATGTCATAAGACCAGTAGCAGCAAAGTGAGTGGATTCAGGTACGATGATTCTAAGTGAAATAAGTCACACAGAAAAAGAAACTTATCATAAGATATCACTTATGAAGATCCTGTAAACATGGCTACACGTGAACTGAGTTAGGAAAGAGAACAGAGTCTCACATTTAGAAAACACGCTTATGCCTGCATAAAGGGGAAGGAGAGGTGGGGTGATGCATAAAACCAGAGTTTGATATAAGCACAGGGACCGTTTCAAAAACCAACTTTGGAATTGACAAGACCGACACCTTCCTCAGTGAAAGAGACTCAAAACCCCATATTTCCCACAGAGGAATATATCTGACTAGTAAGAATCTTAAAACCTATGTATTGGGCCTCCCTGGTGGCGCAGTGGTTGAGATTCCGCCTGCCGATGCAGGGGATACGGGTTCGTGCCCCGGTCTGGGAGGATCCCATATGCCGCGGAGCGGCTGGGCCCGTGAGCCATGGCTGCTGGGCCTGCGCATCCGGAGCCTGTGCTCCGCAACGGGAGAGGCCACAACAGTGAGAGGCCCGCATACCGCAAAAAGAAAAAAAAAAAAAAAAAAAAAAAAAAAAAAAAAAAAAAAAACCTATGTATTGATATGTCTCCATAAGGGAATCAAGTGTGTCTAGAGTGGCATAAACATGGCAGCGAGAATCATCTCAAAACCACTATAAAAAGGAATTTCAAAAGCAAAACCAAAAATCAGGGAAATTCTTTACAATTCCTTCAGGGTGTCTGCGGAAACCTGGAAAGACCCTATCTACAATGACAGCTGGATGTGGCATAAGGCTGGACACTTGGGACTGAGAGGATTGGTGAGATTGGGTGAGCAAATGCAGACCCTTTCAAGCAATAATGCATGTCCCGCATTCCATGGGTCCAAACTCTCCAGGTTCAAGGGAATATTACTACAGCTATAACATGTACAGGAAACCTAGAGAATAGACACACTGTGAATACGAAAGGTTTCTAAAACTCAACGAATAGTCCCTCTCCTGGTGCTCCAGTTTGACTTTTCAACTGCCTTACTATAAATCTCCCAACTTGGAGAGACAGGCCCTTTAACCTCCTGGTTTGCACAGGTTCCCAATTTGGCAGAGGATGGAAGGGACGAGGGAGAACCCATGAGAGAGTAGCTGTTAGGCATTTGGACGGGCACATGTCACTCTAATTTCCCGGCAGGAAGAAGAATTAACCAAAGTCTCATCCACCCACCGGGAACCAGTATAGGACATGATCCAAAATTTTGGACTTGCGTTCAGCTCACAAAAAACGAGTTGAGAAATGGAGCTCAGGGGCACAGCAATTCACAAACTGGCAGAGTGATAAAGGACAACTATCGTCCAAAAATCTGTTGAGGGAAGTCAACGAGGCGGACTTGAAAGCGAGGCAAAATACCAGGAAACAGATTTCAAGAGGTACCTTGGAATCGCCTGTAAAGCACAGGAAGAGGGGCACAACTTGGACAAAGGTGCACTTGGCCAAAAAGGGCGTATGCGTTTTCTCCTGAATATATTCAGGAGAAAACGCATACGCCCTTTTTGGCCAAGCAAGCAAGCGGGCAATGCAAATCTGCACTACAAAGAAGTATCACTTCCCACCGGTCAAAAGGGACATCCACAAAATGTGTAAAAACCAGAAAGGCAAGACAGGCCCTGGAGAACAGGGAGCCTTGTTATGCTGATGGGCGGGATGTAAATTGCCAACTGCCTCACTGGAGGAGTGCATTGTGTTCCCTAAAACAAGTAAACAACAGAGCTACAGAGCCAAGGCCACTTCCAGTCTAGGGAATATACCTGGGGAAAACTGAAAATCAATAAGAAAGAGCCACCTCCAAATTTAGGGCTGCACTGACTACAAGAACCTCAACTTGGGTACACCTTAAATATCCCAGGAAATATAAAAATGGTTCAAAACATTGTGGTACTTACGTACGATGGAATATCCCTCAGCCATGAAATCAATGTCATAAGACCAGTAGCAGCAAAGTGAGTGGATTCAGGTTCGATGATTCTAAGTGAAATAAGTCACACAGAAAAAGAAACTTATCATAAGATATCACTTATGAAGATCCTGTAAACATGGCTACACGTGAACTGAGTTAGGAAAGAGAACAGAGTCTCACATTTAGAAAACACTCTTATGCCTGCTTAAAGGGGAAGGAGAGGTGGGGTGATGCATAAAACCAGAGTTTGATATAAGCACAGGGACCGTTCCAAAAACCAACTTTGGAATAGACAAGACCGACACCTTCCTCAGTGAAAGAGACTCAAAACCCCATATTTCCCTCCGAGGTATATATCTGACTAGTAAGAATCTTAAAACCTATGTATTGATATGTCTCCATAAGGGAATCAAGTGTGTCTAGAGTGGCATAAACATGGCAGCGAGAATCAGCTCAAACCCACTATAAAAAGGAATTTCAAAAGCAAAACCAAAAAACAGGGAAATTCTTTACAATTCCTTCAGGGTGTCTGAGGAAACCTGGAAAGACCCTGTCTACAATGACAGCTGGATGTGGCATAAGGCTGGACACTTGGGACTGAGAGGATTGGTGAGATTGGGTGAGCAAATGCAGACCCTTTCAAGCAATAATGCATGGCCCCCATTCCATGGGTCCCAACTCTCCAGGTTCAAGGGAATATTACTACAGCTATAACATGTACAGGAAACCTAGAGAATAGACACACTGTGAATACGAAAGGTTTCTAAAACTCAACGAATAGTCCCTCTCCTGGTGCTCCAGTTTGACTTTTCAACTGCCTTACTATAAATCTCCCAACTTGGAGAGACAGGCCCTTTAACCTCCTGGTTTGCACAGGTTCCCAATTTGGCAGAGGATGGAAGGGACGAGGGAGAACCCATGAGAGAGTAGCTGTTAGGCATTTGGACGGGCACATGTCACTCTAATTTCCTGGCAGGAAGAAGAATTAACCAAAGTCTCATCCACCCACCGGGAACCAGTATAGGACATGATCCAAAATTTTGGACTTGCGTTCAGCTCACAAAAAACGAGTTGAGAAATGGAGCTCAGGGGCACAGCAATTCACAAACTGGCAGAGTGATAAAGGACAACTATCGTCCAAAAATCTGTTGAGGGAAGTAAACGAGGTGGACTTGAACGTGAGGCAAAATAGCAGGAAACAGATTTCAAGAGGTACCTTGGAATCGCCTGCAAAGCACAGGAAGAGGGGCACAACTTGGACAATGGTGCACTTGTCCAAAAAGGGCGTATGAGTTTTCTCCTGAATATATTCAGGAGAAAACGCATACGCCCTTTTTGGCCAAGCAAGCAAGCGGGCAATGCAAATCTGCACTACAAAGAAGTATCACTTCCCACCGGTCAAAAGGGACATCCACAAAATGTGTAAAAACCAGAAAGGCAAGACAGGCCCTGGAGAACAGGGAGCCTTGTTATGCTGATGGGCGGGATGTAAATTGCCAACTGCCTCACTGGAGGAGTGCATTGTGTTCCCTAAAACAAGTAAACAACAGAGCTACAGAGCCAAGGCCACTTCCAGTCTAGGGAATATACCTGGGGAAAACTGAAAATCAATAAGAAAGAGCCACCTCCAAATTTAGGGCTGCACTGACAACAAGAACCTCAACTTGGGTACACCTTAAATATCCCAGGAAATATAAAAATGGTTCAAAACATTGTGGTACTTACGTACGATGGAATATCCCTCAGCCATGAAATCAATGTCATAAGACCAGTAGCAGCAAAGTGAGTGGATTCAGGTACGATGATTTTAAGTGAAATAAGTCACACAGAAAAAGAAACTTATCATAAGATATCACTTATGAAGATCCTGTAAACATGGCTACACGTGGACTGAGTTAGGAAAGAGAACAGAGTCTCACATTTAGAAAACACTCTTATGCCTGCTTAAAGGGGAAGGAGAGGTGGGGTGATGCATAAAACCAGAGTTTGATATAAGCACAGGGACCGTTCCAAAAACCAACTTTGGAATAGACAAGACCGACACCTTCCTCAGTGAAAGAGACTCAAAACCCCATATTTCCCTCCGAGGTATATATCTGACTAGTAAGAATCTTAAAACCTATGTATTGATATGTCTCCATAAGGGAATCAAGTGTGTCTAGAGTGGCATAAACATGGCAGCGAGAATCAGCTCAAACCCACTATAAAAAGGAATTTCAAAAGCAAAACCAAAAAACAGGGAAATTCTTTACAATTCCTTCAGGGTGTCTGAGGAAACCTGGAAAGACCCTGTCTACAATGACAGCTGGATGTGGCATAAGGCTGGACACTTGGGACTGAGAGGATTGGTGAGATTGGGTGAGCAAATGCAGACCCTTTCAAGCAATAATGCATGGCCCCCATTCCATGGGTCCCAACTCTCCAGGTTCAAGGGAATATTACTACAGCTATAACATGTACAGGAAACCTAGAGAATAGACACACTGTGAATACGAAAGGTTTCTAAAACTCAACGAATAGTCCCTCTCATGGTGCTCCAGTTTGACTTTTCAACTGCCTTACTATAAATCTCCCAACTTGGAGAGACAGGCCCTTTAACCTCCTGGTTTGCACAGGTTCCCAATTTGGCAGAGGATGGAAGGGACGAGGGAGAACCCATGAGAGAGTAGCTGTTAGGCATTTGGACGGGCACATGTCACTCTAATTTCCTGGCAGGAAGAAGAATTAACCAAAGTCTCATCCACCCACCGGGAACCAGTATAGGACATGATCCAAAATTTTGGACTTGCGTTCAGCTCACAAAAAACGAGTTGAGAAATGGAGCTCAGGGGCACAGCAATTCACAAACTGGCAGAGTGATAAAGGACAACTATCGTCCAAAAATCTGTTGAGGGAAGTAAACGAGGTGGACTTGAACGTGAGGCAAAATAGCAGGAAACAGATTTCAAGAGGTACCTTGGAATCGCCTGCAAAGCACAGGAAGAGGGGCACAACTTGGACAATGGTGCACTTGTCCAAAAAGGGCGTATGCGTTTTCTCCTGAATATATTCAGGAGAAAACGCATACGCCCTTTTTGGCCAAGCAAGCAAGCGGGCAATGCAAATCTGCACTACAAAGAAGTATCACTTCCCACCGGTCAAAAGGGACATCCACAAAATGTGTAAAAACCAGAAAGGCAAGACAGGCCCTGGAGAACAGGGAGCCTTGTTATGCTGATGGGCGGGATGTAAATTGCCAACTGCCTCACTGGAGGAGTGCATTGTGTTCCCTAAAACAAGTAAACAACAGAGCTACAGAGCCAAGGCCACTTCCAGTCTAGGGAATATACCTTGGGAAAACTGAAAATCAATAAGAAAGAGCCACCTCCAAATTTAGGGCTGCACTGACTACAAGAACCTCAACTTGGGTACACCTTAAATATCCCAGGAAATATAAAAATGGTTCAAAACATTGTGGTACTTACGTACGATGGAATATCCCTCAGCCATGAAATCAATGTCATAAGACCAGTAGCAGCAAAGTGAGTGGATTCAGGTACGATGATTCTAAGTGAAATAAGTCACACAGAAAAAGAAACTTATCATAAGATATCACTTATGAAGATCCTGTAAACATGGCTACACGTGAACTGAGTTAGGAAAGAGAACAGAGTCTCACATTTAGAAAACACGCTTATGCCTGCATAAAGGGGAAGGAGAGGTGGGGTGATGCATAAAACCAGAGTTTGATATAAGCACAGGGACCGTTTCAAAAACCAACTTTGGAATTGACAAGACCGACACCTTCCTCAGTGAAAGAGACTCAAAACCCCATATTTCCCACAGAGGAATATATCTGACTAGTAAGAATCTTAAAACCTATGTATTGGGCCTCCCTGGTGGCGCAGTGGTTGAGATTCCGCCTGCCGATGCAGGGGATACGGGTTCGTGCCCCGGTCTGGGAGGATCCCATATGCCGCGGAGCGGCTGGGCCCGTGAGCCATGGCTGCTGGGCCTGCGCATCCGGAGCCTGTGCTCCGCAACGGGAGAGGCCACAACAGTGAGAGGCCCGCATACCGCAAAAAGAAAAAAAAAAAAAAAAAAAAACCTATGTATTGATATGTCTCCATAAGGGAATCAAGTGTGTCTAGAGTGGCATAAACATGGCAGCGAGAATCATCTCAAAACCACTATAAAAAGGAATTTCAAAAGCAAAACCAAAAATCAGGGAAATTCTTTACAATTCCTTCAGGGTGTCTGCGGAAACCTGGAAAGACCCTATCTACAATGACAGCTGGATGTGGCATAAGGCTGGACACTTGGGACTGAGAGGATTGGTGAGATTGGGTGAGCAAATGCAGACCCTTTCAAGCAATAATGCATGTCCCGCATTCCATGGGTCCAAACTCTCCAGGTTCAAGGGAATATTACTACAGCTATAACATGTACAGGAAACCTAGAGAATAGACACACTGTGAATACGAAAGGTTTCTAAAACTCAACGAATAGTCCCTCTCCTGGTGCTCCAGTTTGACTTTTCAACTGCCTTACTATAAATCTCCCAACTTGGAGAGACAGGCCCTTTAACCTCCTGGTTTGCACAGGTTCCCAATTTGGCAGAGGATGGAAGGGACGAGGGAGAACCCATGAGAGAGTAGCTGTTAGGCATTTGGACGGGCACATGTCACTCTAATTTCCCGGCAGGAAGAAGAATTAACCAAAGTCTCATCCACCCACCGGGAACCAGTATAGGACATGATCCAAAATTTTGGACTTGCGTTCAGCTCACAAAAAACGAGTTGAGAAATGGAGCTCAGGGGCACAGCAATTCACAAACTGGCAGAGTGATAAAGGACAACTATCGTCCAAAAATCTGTTGAGGGAAGTCAACGAGGCGGACTTGAAAGCGAGGCAAAATACCAGGAAACAGATTTCAAGAGGTACCTTGGAATCGCCTGTAAAGCACAGGAAGAGGGGCACAACTTGGACAAAGATGCACTTGGCCAAAAAGGGCGTATGCGTTTTCTCCTGAATATATTCAGGAGAAAACGCATACGCCCTTTTTGGCCAAGCAAGCAAGCGGGCAATGCAAATCTGCACTACAAAGAAGTATCACTTCCCACCGGTCAAAAGGGACATCCACAAAATGTGTAAAAACCAGAAAGGCAAGACAGGCCCTGGAGAACAGGGAGCCTTGTTATGCTGATGGGCGGGATGTAAATTGCCAACTGCCTCACTGGAGGAGTGCATTGTGTTCCCTAAAACAAGTAAACAACAGAGCTACAGAGCCAAGGCCACTTCCAGTCTAGGGAATATACCTTGGGAAAACTGAAAATCAATAAGAAAGAGCCACCTCCAAATTTAGGGCTGCACTGACTACAAGAACCTCAACTTGGGTACACCTTAAATATCCCAGGAAATATAAAAATGGTTCAAAACATTGTGGTACTTACGTACGATGGAATATCCCTCAGCCATGAAATCAATGTCATAAGACCAGTAGCAGCAAAGTGAGTGGATTCAGGTTCGATGATTCTAAGTGAAATAAGTCACACAGAAAAAGAAACTTATCATAAGATATCACTTATGAAGATCCTGTAAACATGGCTACACGTGAACTGAGTTAGGAAAGAGAACAGAGTCTCACATTTAGAAAACACTCTTATGCCTGCTTAAAGGGGAAGGAGAGGTGGGGTGATGCATAAAACCAGAGTTTGATATAAGCACAGGGACCGTTCCAAAAACCAACTTTGGAATAGACAAGACCGACACCTTCCTCAGTGAAAGAGACTCAAAACCCCATATTTCCCTCCGAGGTATATATCTGACTAGTAAGAATCTTAAAACCTATGTATTGATATGTCTCCATAAGGGAATCAAGTGTGTCTAGAGTGGCATAAACATGGCAGCGAGAATCAGCTCAAACCCACTATAAAAAGGAATTTCAAAAGCAAAACCAAAAAACAGGGAAATTCTTTACAATTCCTTCAGGGTGTCTGAGGAAACCTGGAAAGACCCTGTCTACAATGACAGCTGGATGTGGCATAAGGCTGGACACTTGGGACTGAGAGGATTGGTGAGATTGGGTGAGCAAATGCAGACCCTTTCAAGCAATAATGCATGGCCCCCATTCCATGGGTCCCAACTCTCCAGGTTCAAGGGAATATTACTACAGCTATAACATGTATAGGAAACCTAGAGAATAGACACACTGTGAATACGAAAGGTTTCTAAAACTCAACGAATAGTCCCTCTCCTGGTGCTCCAGTTTGACTTTTCAACTGCCTTACTATAAATCTCCCAACTTGGAGAGACAGGCCCTTTAACCTCCTGGTTTGCACAGGTTCCCAATTTGGCAGAGGATGGAAGGGACGAGGGAGAACCCATGAGAGAGTAGCTGTTAGGCATTTGGACGGGCACATGTCACTCTAATTTCCTGGCAGGAAGAAGAATTAACCAAAGTCTCATCCACCCACCGGGAACCAGTATAGGACATGATCCAAAATTTTGGACTTGCGTTCAGCTCACAAAAAACGAGTTGAGAAATGGAGCTCAGGGGCACAGCAATTCACAAACTGGCAGAGTGATAAAGGACAACTATCGTCCAAAAATCTGTTGAGGGAAGTAAACGAGGTGGACTTGAACGTGAGGCAAAATAGCAGGAAACAGATTTCAAGAGGTACCTTGGAATCGCCTGCAAAGCACAGGAAGAGGGGCACAACTTGGACAATGGTGCACTTGTCCAAAAAGGGCGTATGCGTTTTCTCCTGAATATATTCAGGAGAAAACGCATACGCCCTTTTTGGCCAAGCAAGCAAGCGGGCAATGCAAATCTGCACTACAAAGAAGTATCACTTCCCACCGGTCAAAAGGGACATCCACAAAATGTGTAAAAACCAGAAAGGCAAGACAGGCCCTGGAGAACAGGGAGCCTTGTTATGCTGATGGGCGGGATGTAAATTGCCAACTGCCTCACTGGAGGAGTGCATTGTGTTCCCTAAAACAAGTAAACAACAGAGCTACAGAGCCAAGGCCACTTCCAGTCTAGGGAATATACCTGGGGAAAACTGAAAATCAATAAGAAAGAGCCACCTCCAAATTTAGGGCTGCACTGACAACAAGAACCTCAACTTGGGTACACCTTAAATATCCCAGGAAATATAAAAATGGTTCAAAACATTGTGGTACTTACGTACGATGGAATATCCCTCAGCCATGAAATCAATGTCATAAGACCAGTAGCAGCAAAGTGAGTGGATTCAGGTACGATGATTTTAAGTGAAATAAGTCACACAGAAAAAGAAACTTATCATAAGATATCACTTATGAAGATCCTGTAAACATGGCTACACGTGGACTGAGTTAGGAAAGAGAACAGAGTCTCACATTTAGAAAACACTCTTATGCCTGCTTAAAGGGGAAGGAGAGGTGGGGTGATGCATAAAACCAGAGTTTGATATAAGCACAGGGACCGTTCCAAAAACCAACTTTGGAATAGACAAGACCGACACCTTCCTCAGTGAAAGAGACTCAAAACCCCATATTTCCCTCCAAGGTATATATCTGACTAGTAAGAATCTTAAAACCTATGTATTGATATGTCTCCATAAGGGAATCAAGTGTGTCTAGAGTGGCATAAACATGGCAGCGAGAATCAGCTCAAACCCACTATAAAAAGGAATTTCAAAAGCAAAACCAAAAAACAGGGAAATTCTTTACAATTCCTTCAGGGTGTCTGAGGAAACCTGGAAAGACCCTGTCTACAATGACAGCTGGATGTGGCATAAGGCTGGACACTTGGGACTGAGAGGATTGGTGAGATTGGGTGAGCAAATGCAGACCCTTTCAAGCAATAATGCATGGCCCCCATTCCATGGGTCCCAACTCTCCAGGTTCAAGGGAATATTACTACAGCTATAACATGTACAGGAAACCTAGAGAATAGACACACTGTGAATACGAAAGGTTTCTAAAACTCAACGAATAGTCCCTCTCATGGTGCTCCAGTTTGACTTTTCAACTGCCTTACTATAAATCTCCCAACTTGGAGAGACAGGCCCTTTAACCTCCTGGTTTGCACAGGTTCCCAATTTGGCAGAGGATGGAAGGGACGAGGGAGAACCCATGAGAGAGTAGCTGTTAGGCATTTGGACGGGCACATGTCACTCTAATTTCCTGGCAGGAAGAAGAATTAACCAAAGTCTCATCCACCCACCGGGAACCAGTATAGGACATGATCCAAAATTTTGGACTTGCGTTCAGCTCACAAAAAACGAGTTGAGAAATGGAGCTCAGGGGCACAGCAATTCACAAACTGGCAGAGTGATAAAGGACAACTATCGTCCAAAAATCTGTTGAGGGAAGTAAACGAGGTGGACTTGAACGTGAGGCAAAATAGCAGGAAACAGATTTCAAGAGGTACCTTGGAATCGCCTGCAAAGCACAGGAAGAGGGGCACAACTTGGACAATGGTGCACTTGTCCAAAAAGGGCGTATGCGTTTTCTCCTGAATATATTCAGGAGAAAACGCATACGCCCTTTTTGGCCAAGCAAGCAAGCGGGCAATGCAAATCTGCACTACAAAGAAGTATCACTTCCCACCGGTCAAAAGGGACATCCACAAAATGTGTAAAAACCAGAAAGGCAAGACAGGCCCTGGAGAACAGGGAGCCTTGTTATGCTGATGGGCGGGATGTAAATTGCCAACTGCCTCACTGGAGGAGTGCATTGTGTTCCCTAAAACAAGTAAACAACAGAGCTACAGAGCCAAGGCCACTTCCAGTCTAGGGAATATACCTGGGGAAAACTGAAAATCAATAAGAAAGAGCCACCTCCAAATTTAGGGCTGCACTGACAACAAGAACCTCAACTTGGGTACACCTTAAATATCCCAGGAAATATAAAAATGGTTCAAAACATTGTGGTACTTACGTACGATGGAATATCCCTCAGCCATGAAATCAATGTCATAAGACCAGTAGCAGCAAAGTGAGTGGATTCAGGTACGATGATTTTAAGTGAAATAAGTCACACAGAAAAAGAAACTTATCATAAGATATCACTTATGAAGATCCTGTAAACATGGCTACACGTGGACTGAGTTAGGAAAGAGAACAGAGTCTCACATTTAGAAAACACTCTTATGCCTGCATAAAGGGGATGGAGAGGTGGGGTGATGCATAAAACCAGAGTTTGATATAAGCACAGGGACCGTTTCAAAAACCAACTTTGGAATTGACAAGACCGACACCTTCCTCAGTGAAAGAGACTCAAAACCCCATATTTCCCACAGAGGAATATATCTGACTAGTAAGAATCTTAAAACCTATGTATTGATATGTCTCCATAAGGGAATCAAGTGTGTCTAGAGTGGCATAAACATGGCAGCGAGAATCAGCTCAAACCCACTATAAAAAGGAATTTCAAAAGCAAAACCAAAAAACAGGGAAATTCTTTACAATTCCTTCAGGGTGTCTGAGGAAACCTGGAAAGACCCTATCTACCATGACAGCTGGATGTGGCATAAGGCTGGACACTTGGGACTGAGAGGATTGGTGAGATTGGGTGAGCAAATGCAGACCCTTTCAAGCAATAATGCATGGCCCCCATTCCATGGGTCCCAACTCTCCAGGTTCAAGGGAATATTACTACAGCTATAACATGTACAGGAAACCTAGAGAATGGACACACTGTGAATACGAAAGGTTTCTAAAACTCAACGAATAGTCCCTCTCCTGGTGCTCCAGTTTGACTTTCCAACTGCCTTACTATCAATCTCCCAACTTGGAGAGACAGGCCCTTTAACCTCCTGGTTTGCACAGGTTCCCAATTTGGCAGAGGATGGAAGGGACGAGGGAGAACCCATGAGAGAGTAGCTGTTAGGCATTTGGACGGGCACATGTCACTCTAATTTCCCGGCAGGAAGAAGAATTAACCAAAGTCTCAGCCACCCACCGGGAACCAGTATAGGACATGATCCAAAATTTTGGACTTGCGTTCAGCTCCCAAAAAACGAGTTGAGAAATGGAGCTCAGGGGCACAGCAATTCACAAACTGGCAGAGTGATAAAGGACAACTATCGTCCAAAAATCTGTTGAGGGAAGTCAACGAGGCGCACTTGAAAGTGAGGCAAAATAGCAGGAAACAGATTTCAAGAGGTACCTTGGAATCGCCTGTAAAGCACAGGAAGAGGGGCACAACTTGGACAATGGTGCACTTGGCCAAAAAGGGCGTATGCGTTTTCTCCTGAATATATTCAGGAGAAAACGCATACGCCCTTTTTGGCCAAGCAAGCAAGCGGGCAATGCAAATCTGCACTACAAAGAAGTATCACTTCCCACCGGTCAAAAGGGACATCCACAAAATGTGTAAAAACCAGAAAGGCAAGACAGGCCCTGGAGAACAGGGAGCCTTGTTATGCTGATGGGCGGGATGTAAATTGTCAACTGCCTCACTGGAGGAGTGCATTGTGTTCCCTAAAACAAGTAAACAACAGAGCTACAGAGCCAAGGCCACTTCCAGTCTAGGGAATATACCTGGGGAAAACTGAAAATCAATAAGAAAGAGCCACCTCCAAATTTAGGGCTGCACTGGCTACAAGAACCTCAACTTGGGTACACCTTAAATATCCCAGGAAATATAAAAATGGTTCAAAACATTGTGGTACTTACGTACGATGGAATATCCCTCAGCCATGAAATCAATGTCATAAGACCAGTAGCAGCAAAGTGAGGGGATTCAGGTACGATGATTCTAAGTCAAATAAGTCACACAGAAAAAGAAACTTATCATAAGATATCACTTATGAAGATCCTGTAAACATGGCTACACGTGAACTGAGTTAGGAAAGAGAACAGAGTCTCACATTTAGAAAACACTCTTATGCCTGCATAAAGGGGAAGGAGAGGTGGGGTGATGCATAAAACCAGAGTTTGATATAAGCACAGGGATCGTTCCAAAAACCAACTTTGGAATAGACAATACCTACACCTTCCTCAGTGAAAGAGACTCAAAACCCCATATTTCCCACAGAGGAATATATCTGACTAGTAAGAATCTTAAAACCTATGTATTGATATGACTCCATAAGGGAATCAAGTGTGTCTAGAGTGGCATAAACATGGCAGCGAGAATCAGCTCAAACCCACTATAAAAAGGAATTTCAAAAGCAAAACCAAAAAACAGGGAAATTCTTTACAATTCCTTCAGGGTGTCTGAGGAAACATGGAAAGACCCTATCTACAATGACAGCTGGATGTGGCCTAAGGCTGGACACTTGGGACTGAGAGGATTGGTGAGATTGGGTGAGCAAATGCAGACCCTTTCAAGCAATAATGCATGGCCCCCATTCCATGGGTCCCAACTCTCCAGGTTCAAGGGAATATTACTACAGCTATAACATGTACAGGAAACCTAGAGAATGGACACACTGTGAATACGAAAGGTTTCTAAAACTCAACGAATAGTCCCTCTCCTGGTGCTCCAGTTTGACTTTCCAACTGCCTTACTATCAATCTCCCAACTTGGAGAGACAGGCCCTTTAACCTCCTGGTTTGCACAGGTTCCCAATTTGGCAGAGGATGGAAGGGACGAGGGAGAACCCATGAGAGAGTAGCTGTTAGGCATTTGGACGGGCACATGTCACTCTAATTTCCCGGCAGGAAGAAGAATTAACCAAAGTCTCAGCCACCCACCGGGAACCAGTATAGGACATGATCCAAAATTTTGGACTTGCGTTCAGCTCACAAAAAACGAGTTGAGAAATGGAGCTCAGGGGCACAGCAATTCACAAACTGGCAGAGTGATAAAGGACAACTATCGTCCAAAAATCTGTTGAGGGAAGTCAACGAGGCGGACTTGAAAGCGAGGCAAAATAGCAGGAAACAGATTTCAAGAGGTACCTTGGAATCGCCTGTAAAGCACAGGAAGAGGGGCACAACTTGGACAATGGTGCACTTGGCCAAAAAGGGCGTATGCGTTTTCTCCTGAATATATTCAGGAGAAAACGCATACGCCCTTTTTGGCCAAGCAAGCAAGCGGGCAATGCAAATCTGCACTACAAAGAAGTATCACTTCCCACCGGTCAAAAGGGACATCCACAAAATGTGTAAAAACCAGAAAGGCAAGACAGGCCCTGGAGAACTGGAAGCCTTGTTATGCTGATGGGCGGGATGTAAATTGCCAACTGCCTCACTGGAGGAGTGCATTGTGTTCCCTAAAACAAGTAAACAACAGAGCTACAGAGCCAAGGCCACTTCCAGTCTAGGGAATATACCTTGGGAAAACTGAAAATCAATAAGAAAGAGCCACCTCCAAATTTAGGGCTGCACTGACTACAAGAACCTCAACTTGGGTACACCTTAAATATCCCAGGAAATATAAAAATGGTTCAAAACATTGTGGTACTTACGTACGATGGAATATCCCTCAGCCATGAAATCAATGTCATAAGACCAGTAGCAGCAAAGTGAGTGGATTCAGGTACGATGATTCTAAGTGAAATAAGTCACACAGAAAAAGAAACTTATCATAAGATATCACTTATGAAGATCCTGTAAACATGGCTACACGTGAACTGAGTTAGGAAAGAGAACAGAGTCTCACATTTAGAAAACACGCTTATGCCTGCATAAAGGGGAAGGAGAGGTGGGGTGATGCATAAAACCAGAGTTTGATATAAGCACAGGGACCGTTTCAAAAACCAACTTTGGAATTGACAAGACCGACACCTTCCTCAGTGAAAGAGACTCAAAACCCCATATTTCCCACAGAGGAATATATCTGACTAGTAAGAATCTTAAAACCTATGTATTGGGCCACCCTGGTGGCGCAGTGGTTGAGATTCCGCCTGCCGATGCAGGGGATACGGGTTCGTGCCCCGGTCTGGGAGGATCCCATATGCCGCGGAGCGGCTGGGCCCGTGAGCCATGGCTGCTGGGCCTGCGCATCCGGAGCCTGTGCTCCGCAACGGGAGAGGCCACAACAGTGAGAGGCCCGCATACCGCAAAAAGAAAAAAAAAAAAAAAAAAAAAAAAAAAAAAAAAAAAAACCTATGTATTGATATGTCTCCATAAGGGAATCAAGTGTGTCTAGAGTGGCATAAACATGGCAGCGAGAATCATCTCAAAACCACTATAAAAAGGAATTTCAAAAGCAAAACCAAAAATCAGGGAAATTCTTTACAATTCCTTCAGGGTGTCTGCGGAAACCTGGAAAGACCCTATCTACAATGACAGCTGGATGTGGCATAAGGCTGGACACTTGGGACTGAGAGGATTGGTGAGATTGGGTGAGCAAATGCAGACCCTTTCAAGCAATAATGCATGTCCCGCATTCCATGGGTCCAAACTCTCCAGGTTCAAGGGAATATTACTACAGCTATAACATGTACAGGAAACCTAGAGAATAGACACACTGTGAATACGAAAGGTTTCTAAAACTCAACGAATAGTCCCTCTCCTGGTGCTCCAGTTTGACTTTTCAACTGCCTTACTATAAATCTCCCAACTTGGAGAGACAGGCCCTTTAACCTCCTGGTTTGCACAGGTTCCCAATTTGGCAGAGGATGGAAGGGACGAGGGAGAACCCATGAGAGAGTAGCTGTTAGGCATTTGGACGGGCACATGTCACTCTAATTTCCCGGCAGGAAGAAGAATTAACCAAAGTCTCATCCACCCACCGGGAACCAGTATAGGACATGATCCAAAATTTTGGACTTGCGTTCAGCTCACAAAAAACGAGTTGAGAAATGGAGCTCAGGGGCACAGCAATTCACAAACTGGCAGAGTGATAAAGGACAACTATCGTCCAAAAATCTGTTGAGGGAAGTCAACGAGGCGGACTTGAAAGTGAGGCAAAATAGCAGGAAACAGATTTCAAGAGGTACCTTGGAATCGCCTGCAAAGCACAGGAAGAGGGGCACAATTTGGACAATGGTGCACTTGGCCAAAAAGGGCGTATGCGTTTTCTCCTGAATATATTCAGGAGAAAACGCATACGCCCTTTTTGGCCAAGCAAGCAAGCGGGCAATGCAAATCTGCACTACAAAGAAGTATCACTTCCCACCGGTCAAAAGGGACATCCACAAAATGTGTAAAAACCAGAAAGGCAAGACAGGCCCTGGAGAACAGGGAGCCTTGTTATGCTGATGGGCGGGATGTAAATTGCCAACTGCCTCACTGGAGGAGTGCATTGTGTTCCCTAAAACAAGTAAACAACAGAGCTACAGAGCCAAGGCCACTTCCAGTCTAGGGAATATACCTGGGGAAAACTGAAAATCAATAAGAAAGAGCCACCTCCAAATTTAGGGCTGCACTGACTACAAGAACCTCAACTTGGGTACACCTTAAATATCCCAGGAAATATAAAAATGGTTCAAAACATTGTGGTACTTACGTACGATGGAATATCCCTCAGCCATGAAATCAATGTCATAAGACCAGTAGCAGCAAAGTGAGTGGATTCAGGTTCGATGATTCTAAGTGAAATAAGTCACACAGAAAAAGAAACTTATCATAAGATATCACTTATGAAGATCCTGTAAACATGGCTACACGTGAACTGAGTTAGGAAAGAGAACAGAGTCTCACATTTAGAAAACACTCTTATGCCTGCTTAAAGGGGAAGGAGAGGTGGGGTGATGCATAAAACCAGAGTTTGATATAAGCACAGGGACCGTTCCAAAAACCAACTTTGGAATAGACAAGACCGACACCTTCCTCAGTGAAAGAGACTCAAAACCCCATATTTCCCTCCGAGGTATATATCTGACTAGTAAGAATCTTAAAACCTATGTATTGATATGTCTCCATAAGGGAATCAAGTGTGTCTAGAGTGGCATAAACATGGCAGCGAGAATCAGCTCAAACCCACTATAAAAAGGAATTTCAAAAGCAAAACCAAAAAACAGGGAAATTCTTTACAATTCCTTCAGGGTGTCTGAGGAAACCTGGAAAGACCCTGTCTACAATGACAGCTGGATGTGGCATAAGGCTGGACACTTGGGACTGAGAGGATTGGTGAGATTGGGTGAGCAAATGCAGACCCTTTCAAGCAATAATGCATGGCCCCCATTCCATGGGTCCCAACTCTCCAGGTTCAAGGGAATATTACTACAGCTATAACATGTACAGGAAACCTAGAGAATAGACACACTGTGAATACGAAAGGTTTCTAAAACTCAACGAATAGTCCCTCTCCTGGTGCTCCAGTTTGACTTTTCAACTGCCTTACTATCAATCTCCCAACTTGGACAGACAGGCCCTTTAACCTCCTGGTTTGCACAGGTTCCCAATTTGGCAGAGGATGGAAGGGACGAGGGAGAACCCATGAGAGAGTAGCTGTTAGGCATTTGGACGGGCACATGTCACTCTAATTTCCTGGCAGGAAGAAGAATTAACCAAAGTCTCATCCACCCACCGGGAACCAGTATAGGACATGATCCAAAATTTTGGACTTGCGTTCAGCTCACAAAAAACGAGTTGAGAAATGGAGCTCAGGGGCACAGCAATTCACAAACTGGCAGAGTGATAAAGGACAACTATCGTCCAAAAATCTGTTGAGGGAAGTAAACGAGGTGGACTTGAACGTGAGGCAAAATAGCAGGAAACAGATTTCAAGAGGTACCTTGGAATCGCCTGCAAAGCACAGGAAGAGGGGCACAACTTGGACAATGGTGCACTTGTCCAAAAAGGGCGTATGCGTTTTCTCCTGAATATATTCAGGAGAAAACGCATACGCCCTTTTTGGCCAAGCAAGCAAGCGGGCAATGCAAATCTGCACTACAAAGAAGTATCACTTCCCACCGGTCAAAAGGGACATCCACAAAAAGTGTAAAAACCAGAAAGGCAAGACAGGGCCTGGAGAACTGGGAGCCTTGTTATGCTGATGGGCGGGATGTAAATTGCCAACTGCCTCACTGGAGGAGTGCATTGTGTTCCCTAAAACAAGTAAACAACAGAGCTACAGAGCCAAGGCCACTTCCAGTCTAGGGAATATACCTGGGGAAAACTGAAAATCAATAAGAAAGAGCCACCTCCAAATTTAGGGCTGCACTGGCTACAAGAACCTCAACTTGGGTACACCTTAAATATCCCAGGAAATATAAAAATGGTTCAAAACATTGTGGTACTTACGTACGATGGAATATCCCTCAGCCATGAAATCAATGTCATAAGACCAGTAGCAGCAAAGTGAGTGGATTCAGGTACGATGATTCTACGTGAAATAAGTCACACAGAAAAAGAAACTTATCATAAGATATCACTTATGAAGATCCTGTAAACATGGCTACACGTGAACTGAGTTAGGAAAGAGAACAGAGTCTCACATTTAGAAAACACTCTTATGCCTGCATAAAGGGGAAGGAGAGGTGGGGTGATGCATAAAACGAGAGTTTGATATAAGAAAGGGACCGTTCCAAAAACCAACTTTGGAATACACAAGACCTACACCTTCCTCAGTGAAAGAGACTCAAAACCCCATATTTCCTGCAGAGGAATATATCTGACTAGTAAGAATCTTAAAACCTATGTATTGATATGACTCCATAAGGGAATCAAGTGTGTCTAGAGTGGCATAAACATGGCAGCGAGAATCAGCTCAAACCCACTATAAAAAGGAATTTCAAACGCAAAACCAAAAAACAGGGAAATTCTTTACAATTCCTTCAGGGTGTCTGAGGAAACCTGGAAAGACCCTGTCTACAATGACAGCTGGATGTGGCATAAGGCTGGACACTTGGGACTGAGAGGATTGGTGAGATTGGGTGAGCAAATGCAGACCCTTTCAAGCAATAATGCATGGCCCCCATTCCATGGGTCCCAACTCTCCAGGTTCAAGGGAATATTACTACAGCTATAACATGTACAGGAAACCTAGAGAATGGACACACTGTGAATACGAAAGGTTTCTAAAACTAAACGAATAGTCCCTCTCCTGGTGCTCCAGTTTGACTTTCCAACTGCCTTACTATCAATCTCCCAACTTGGAGAGACAGGCCCTTTAACCTACTGGTTTGCACAGGTTCCCAATTTGGAAGAGGATGGAAGGGACGAGGGAGAACCCATGAGAGAGTAGCTGTTAGGCATTTGGACGGGCACATGTCACTCTAATTTCCCGGCAGGAAGAAGAATTAACCAAAGTCTCAGCCACCCACCGGGAACCAGTATAGGACATGATCCAAAATTTTGGACTTGCGTTCAGCTCACAAAAAACGAGTTGAGAAATGGAGCTCAGGGGCACAGCAATTCACAAACTGGCAGAGTGATAAAGGACAACTATCGTCCAAAAATCTGTTGAGGGAAGTCAACGAGGCGGACTTGAAAGCGAGGCAAAATAGCAGGAAACAGATTTCAAGAGGTACCTTGGAATCGCCTGTAAAGCACAGGAAGAGGGGCACAACTTGGACAATGGTGCACTTGGCCAAAAAGGGCGTATGCGTTTTCTCCTGAATATATTCAGGAGAAAACGCATACGCCCTTTTTGGCCAAGCAAGCAAGCGGGCAATGCAAATCTGCACTACAAAGAAGTATCACTTCCCACCGGTCAAAAGGGACATCCACAAAATGTGTAAAAACCAGAAAGGCAAGACAGGCCCTGGAGAACAGGGAGCCTTGTTATGCTGATGGGCGGGATGTAAATTGCCAACTGCCTCACTGGAGGAGTGCATTGTGTTCCCTAAAACAAGTAAACAACAGAGCTACAGAGCCAAGGCCACTTCCAGTCTAGGGAATATACCTGGGGAAAACTGAAAATCAATAAGAAAGAGCCACCTCCAAATTTAGGGCTGCACTGGCTACAAGAACCTCAACTTGGGTACACCTTAAATATCCCAGGAAATATAAAAATGGTTCAAAACATTGTGGTACTTACGTACGATGGAATATCCCTCAGCCATGAAATCAATGTCATAAGACCAGTAGCAGCAAAGTGAGTGGATTCAGGTACGATGATTCTAAGTGAAATAAGTCACACAGAAAAAGAAACTTATCATAAGATATCACTTATGAAGATCCTGTAAACATGGCTACACGTGAACTGAGTTAGGAAAGAGAACAGAGTCTCACATTTAGAAAACACTCTTATGCCTGCATAAAGGGGAAGGAGAGGTGGGGTGATGCATAAAACCAGAGTTTAATATAAGCACAGGGACCGTTTCAAAAACCAACTTTGGAATTGACAAGACCGACACCTTCCTCAGTGAAAGAGACTCAAAACCCCATATTTCCCACAGAGGAATATATCTGACTAGTAAGAATCTTAAAACCTATGTATTTATATGTCTCCATAAGGGAATCAAGTGTGTCTAGAGTGGCATAAACATGGCAGCGAGAATCAGCTCAAACCCACTATAAAAAGGAATTTCAAAAGCAAAACCTAAAAACAGGGAAATTCTTTACAATTCCTTCAGGGTGTCTGAGGAAACCTGGAAAGACCCTGTCTCCAATGACAGCTGGATGTGACATAAGGCTGGACACTTGGGACTGAGAGGATTGGTGAGATTGGGTGAGCAAATGCAGACCCTTTCAAGCAATAATGCATGGCCCCCATTCCATGGGTGCCAACTCTCCAGGTTCAAGGGAATATTACTACAGCTATAACATGTACAGGAAACCTAGAGAATGGACACACTGTGAATACGAATGGTTTCTAAAACTCAACGAATAGTCCCTCTCCTGGTGCTCCAGTTTGACTTTCCAACTGCCTTACTATCAATCTCCCAACTTGGAGAGACAGGCCCTTTAACCTCCTGGTTTGCACAGGTTCCCAATTTGGCAGAGGATGGAAGGGACGAGGGAGAACCCATGAGAGAGTAGCTGTTAGGCATTTGGATGGGCACATGTCACTCTAATTTCCCGGCAGGAAGAAGAATTAACCAAAGTCTCAGCCACCCACCGGGAACCAGTATAGGACATGATCCAAAATTTTGGACTTGCGTTCAGCTCACAAAAAACGAGTTGAGAAATGGAGCTCAGGGGCACAGCAATTCACAAACTGGCAGAGTGATAAAGGACAACTATCGTCCAAAAATCTGTTGAGGGAAGTCAACGAGGCGGACTTGAAAGTGAGGCAAAATAGCAGGAAACAGATTTCAAGAGGTACCTTGGAATCGCCTGTAAAGCACAGGAAGAGGGGCACAACTTGGAAATTGGTGCTCTTGGCCAAAAAGGGCGTATGCGTTTTCTCCTGAATATATTCAGGAGAAAATGCATACGCCCTTTTTGGCCAAGCAAGCAAGCGGGCAATGCAAATCTGCACTACAAAGAAGTATCACTTCCCACCGGTCAAAAGGGACATCCACAAAATGTGTAAAAACCAGAAAGGAAAGACAGGCCGTGGAGAACAGGGAGCCTTGTTATGCTGATGGGCGGGATGTAAATTGCCAACTGCCTCACTGGAGGAGTGCATTGTGTTCCCTAAAACAAGTAAACAACAGAGCTACAGAGCCAAGGCCACTTCCAGTCTAGGGAATATACCTGGGGAAAACTGAAAATCAATAAGAAAGAGCCACCTCCAAATTTAGGGCTGCACTGGCTACAAGAACCTCAACTTGGGTACACCTTAAATATCCCAGGAAATATAAAAATGGTTCAAAACATTGTGGTACTTACGTACGATGGAATATCCCTCAGCCATGAAATCAATGTCATAAGACCAGTAGCAGCAAAGTGAGTGGATTCAGGTACGATGATTCTAAGTGAAATAAGTCACACAGAAAAAGAAACTTATCATAAGATATCACTTATGAAGATCCTGTAAACATGGCTACACGTGAACTGAGTTAGGAAAGAGAACAGAGTCTCACATTTAGAAAACACTCTTATGCCTGCATAAAGGGGAAGGAGAGGTGGGGTGATGCATAAAACCAGAGTTTGATATAAGCACAGGGACCGTTCCAAAAACCAACTTTGGAATAGACAAGACCTACACCTTCCTCAGTGAAAGAGACTCAAAACCCCATATTTCCCGCAGAGGAATATATCTGACTAGTAAGAATCTTAAAACCTATGTATTGATATGACTCCATAAGGGAATCAAGTGTGTCTAGAGTGGCATAAACATGGCAGCGAGAATCAGCTCAAACCCACTATAAAAAGGAATTTCAAAAGCAAAACCAAAAAACAGGGAAATTCTTTACAATTCCTTCAGGGTGTCTGAGGAAACCTGGAAAGACCCTGTCTCCAATGACAGCTGGATGTGGCATAAGGCTGGACACTTGGGACTGAGAGGATTGGTGAGATTGGGTGAGCAAATGCAGACCCTTTCAAGCAATAATGCATGGCCCCCATTCCATGGGTCCCAACTCTCCAGGTTCAAGGGAATATTACTACAGCTATAACATGTACAGGAAACCTAGAGAATGGACACACTGTGAATACGAAAGGTTTCTAAAACTCAACGAATAGTCCCTCTCCTGGTGCTCCAGTTTGACTTTCCAACTGCCTTACTATCAATCTCCCAACTTGGAGAGACAGGCCCTTTAACCTCCTGGTTTGCACAGGTTCCCAATTTGGCAGAGGATGGAAGGGACGAGGGAGAACCCATGAGAGAGTAGCTGTTAGGCATTTGGACGGGCACATGTCAATCTAATTTCCCGGCAGGAAGAAGAATTAACCAAAGTCTCAGCCACCCACCGGGAACCAGTATAGGACATGATCCAAAATTTTGGACTTGCGTTCAGCTCACAAAAAACGAGTTGAGAAATGGAGCTCAGGGGCACCGCAATTCACAAACTGGCAGAGTGATAAAGGACAACTATCGTCCAAAAATCTGTTGAGGGAAGTCAACGAGGCGGACTTGAAAGTGAGGCAAAATAGCAGGAAACAGATTTCAAGAGGTACCTTGGAATCGCCTGTAAAGCACAGGAAGAGGGGCACAACTTGGACAATGGTGCACTTGGCCAAAAAGGGCGTATGCGTTTTCTCCTGAATATATTCAGGAGAAAACGCATACGCCCTTTTTGGCCAAGCAAGCAAGCGGGCAATGCAAATCTGCACTACAAAGAAGTATCACTTCCCACCGGTCAAAAGGGACATCCACAAAAAGTGTAAAAACCAGAAAGGCAAGACAGGCCCTGGAGAACTGGGAGCCTTGTTATGCTGATGGGCGGGATGTAAATTGCCAACTGCCTCACTGGAGGAGTGCATTGTGTTCCCTAAAACAAGTAAACAACAGAGCTACAGAGCCAAGGCCACTTCCAGTCTAGGGAATATACCTGGGGAAAACTGAAAATCAATAAGAAAGAGCCACCTCCAAATTTAGGGCTGCACTGGCTACAAGAACCTCAACTTGGGTACACCTTAAATATCCCAGGAAATATAAAAATGGTTCAAAACATTGTGGTACTTACGTACGATGGAATATCCCTCAGCCATGAAATCAATGTCATAAGACCAGTAGCAGCAAAGTGAGTGGATTCAGGTACGATGATTCTAAGTGAAATAAGTCACACAGAAAAAGAAACTTATCATAAGATATCACTTATGAAGATCCTGTAAACATGGCTACACCTGAACTGAGTTAGGAAAGAGAACAGAGTCTCACATTTAGAAAACACTCTTATGCCTGTTTAAAGGGGAAGGAGAGGTGGGGTGATGCATAAAACCAGAGTTTGATATAAGCACAGGGACCGTTTCAAAAACCAACTTTGGAATTGAGAAGACCGACACCTTCCTCAGTGAAAGAGACTCAAAACCCCATATTTCCCACAGAGGAATATATCTGACTAGTAAGAATCTTAAAACCTATGTATTGATATGTCTCCATAAGGGAATCAAGTGTGTCTAGAGTGGCATAAACATGGCAGCGAGAATCAGCTCAAACCCACTATAGAAAGGAATTTCAAAAGCAAAACCAAAAAACAGGGAAATTCTTTACAATTCCTTCAGGGTGTCTGAGGAAACCTGGAAAGACCCTATCTACAATGACAGCTGGATGTGGCATAAGGCTGGACACTTGGGACTGAGAGGATTGGTGAGATTGGGTGAGCAAATGCAGACCCTTTCAAGCAATAATGCATGGCCCCCATTCCATGGGTCCCAACTCTCCAGGTTCAAGGGAATATTACTACAGCTATAACATGTACAGGAAACCTAGAGAATGGACACACTGTGAATACGAAAGGTTTCTAAAACTCAACGAATAGTCCCTCTCCTGGTGCTCCAGTTTGACTTTCCAACTGCCTTACTATCAATCTCCCAACTTGGAGAGACAGGCCCTTTAACCTCCTGGTTTGCACAGGTTCCCAATTTGGCAGAGGATGGAAGGGACGAGGGAGAACCCATGAGAGAGTAGCTGATAGGCATTTGGACGGGCACATGTCACTCTAATTTCCCGGCAGGAAGAAGAATTAACCAAAGTCTCAGCCACCCACCGGGAACCAGTATAGGACATGATCCAAAATTTTGGACTTGCGTTCAGCTCACAAAAAACGAGTTGAGAAATGGAGCTCAGGGGCACAGCAATTCACAAACTGGCAGAGTGATAAAGGACAACTATCGTCCAAAAATCTGTTGAGGGAAGTCAACGAGGCGGCCTTGAAAGCGAGGCAAAATAGCAGGAAACAGATTTCAAGAGGTACGTTGGAATCGCCTGTAAAGCACAGGAAGAGGGGCACAACTTGGACAATGGTGCACTTGGCCAAAAACGGCGTATGCGTTTTCTCCTGAATATATTCAGGAGAAAACGCATACGCCCTTTTTGGCCAAGCAAGCAAGCGGGCAATGCAAATCTGCACTACAAAGAAGTATCACTTCCCACCGGTCAAAAGGGACATCCACAAAATGTGTAAAAACCAGAAAGGCAAGACAGGCCCTGGAGAACAGGGAGCCTTGTTATGCTGATGGGCGGGATGTAAATTGCCAACTGCCTCACTGGAGGAGTGCATTGTGTTCCCTAAAACAAGTAAACAACAGAGCTACAGAGCCAAGGCCACTTCCAGTCTAGGGAATATACCTGGGGAAAACTGAAAATCAATAAGAAAGAGCCACCTCCAAATTTAGGGCTGCACTGGCTACAAGAACCTCAACTTGGGTACACCTTAAATATCCCAGGAAATATAAAAATGGTTCAAAACTTTGTGGTACTTACATACGATGGAATATCCCTCAGCCATGAAATCAATGTCATAAGACCAGTAGCAGCAAAGTGAGTGGATTCAGGTACGATGATTCTAAGTGAAATAAGTCACACAGAAAAAGAAACTTATCATAAGATATCACTTATGAAGATCCTGTAAACATGGCTACACGTGAACTGAGTTAGGAAAGAGAACAGAGTCTCACATTTAGAAAACACTCTTATGCCTGCATAAAGGGGAAGGAGAGGTGGGGTGATGCATAAAACCAGAGTTTGATATAAGCACAGGGACCGTTCCAAAAACCAAATTTGGAATAGACAAGACCTACACCTTCCTCAGTGAAAGAGACTCAAAACCCCATATTTCCCGCAGAGGAATATATCTGACTAGTAAGAATCTTAAAACCTATGTATTGATATGACTCCATAAGGGAATCAAGTGTGTCTAGAGTGGCATAAACATGGCAGCGAGAATCAGCTCAAACCCACTATAAAAAGGAATTTCAAAAGCAAAACCAAAAAACAGGGAAATTCTTTACAATTCCTTCAGGGTGTCTGAGGAAACCTGGAAAGACCCTGTCTCCAATGATAGCTGGATGTGGCATAAGGCTGGACACTTGGGACTGAGAGGATTGGTGAGATTGGGTGAGCAAATGCAGACCCTTTCAAGCAATAATGCATGGCCCCCATTCCATGGGTCCCAACTCTCCAGGTTCAAGGGAATATTACTACAGCTATAACATGTACAGGAAACCTAGAGAATGGACACACTGTGAATACGAAAGGTTTCTAAAACTCAACGAATAGTCCCACTCCTGGTGCTCCAGTTTGACTTTCCAACTGCCTTACTATCAATCTCCCAACTTGGAGAGACAGGCCCTTTAACCTCCTGGTTTGCACAGGTTCCCAATTTGGCAGAGGATGGAAGGGACGAGGGAGAACCCATGAGAGAGTAGCTGTTAGGCATTTGGACGGGCACATGTCACTCTAATTTCCCGGCAGGAAGAAGAATTAACCAAAGTCTCAGCCACCCACCGGGAACCAGTATAGGACATGATCCAAAATTTTGGACTTGCGTTCAGCTCACAAAAAACGAGTTGAGAAATGGAGCTCAGGGGCACAGCAATTCACAAACTGGCAGAGTGATAAAGGACAACTATCGTCCAAAAATCTGTTGAGGGAAGTCAACGAAGCGGACTTGAAAGCGAGGCAAAATAGCAGGAAACAGATTTCAAGAGGTACCTTGGAATCGCCTGTAAAGCACAGGAAGAGGGGCACAACTTGGACAATGGTGCACTTGGCCAAAAAGGGCGTATGCGTTTTCTCCTGAATATATTCAGGAGAAAACGCATACGCCCTTTTTGGCCAAGCAAGCAAGCGGGCAATGCAAATCGGCACTACAAAGAAGTATCACTTCCCACCGGTCAAAAGGGACATCCACAAAATGTGTAAAAACCAGAAAGGAAAGACAGGCCCTGGAGAACAGGGAGCCTTGTTATGCTGATGGGCGGGATGTAAATTGCCAACTGCCTCACTGGAGGAGTGCATTGTGTTCCCTAAAACAAGTAAACAACAGAGCTACAGAGCCAAGGCCACTTCCAGTCTAGGGAATATACCTGGGGAAAACTGAAAATCAATAAGAAAGAGCCACCTCCAAATTTAGGGCTGCACTGGCTACAAGAACCTCAACTTGGGTACACCTTAATTATCCCAGGAAATATAAAAATGGTTCAAAACATTGTGGTACTTACGTACGATGGAATATCCCTCAGCCATGAAATCAATGTCATAAGACCAGTAGCAGCAAAGTGAGTGGATTCAGGTACGATGATTCTAAGTGAAATAAGTCACACAGAAAAAGAAACTTATCATAAGATATCACTTATGAAGATCCTGTAAACATGGCTACACCTGAACTGAGTTAGGAAAGAGAACAGAGTCTCACATTTAGAAAACACTCTTATGCCTGCATAAAGGGGAAGGAGAGGTGGGGTGATGCATAAAACCAGAGTTTGATATAAGCACAGGGACCGTTTCAAAAACCAACTTTGGAATTGACAAGACCGACACCTTCCTCAGTGAAAGAGACTCAAAACCCCATATTTCGCACAGAGGAATATATCTGACTAGTAAGAATCTTAAAACCTATGTATTGATATGTCTCCATAAGGGAATCAAGTGTGTCTAGAGTGGCATAAACATGGCAGCGAGAATCAGCTCAAACCCACTATAAAAAGGAATTTCAAAAGCAAAACCAAAAAACAGGGAAATTCTTTACAATTCCTTCAGGGTGTCTGAGGAAACCTGGAAAGACCCTGTCTACAATGACAGCTGGATGTGGCATAAGTCTGGACACTTGGGACTGAGAGGATTGGTGAGATTGGGTGAGCAAATGCAGACCCTTTCAAGCAATAATGCATGGCCCCCATTCCATGGGTCCCAACTCTCCATGTTCAAGGGAATATTACTACAGCTATAACATGTACAGGAAACCTAGAGAATGGACACACTGTGAATACGAAAGGTTTCTAAAACTCAACGAATAGTCCCTCTCCTGGTGCTCCAGTTTGACTTTCCAACTGCCTTACTATCAATCTCCCAACTTGGAGAGACAGGCCCTTTAACCTCCTGGTTTGCACAGGTTCCCAATTTGGCAGAGGATGGAAGGGACGAGGGAGAACCCATGAGAGAGTAGCTGTTAGGCATTTGGACGGGCACATGTCACTCTAATTTCCCGGCAGGAAGAAGAATTAACCAAAGTCTCAGCCACCCACCGGGAACCAGTATAGGACATGATCCAAAATTTTGGACTTGCGTTCAGCTCACAAAAAACGAGTTGAGAAATGGAGCTCAGGGGCACAGCAATTCACAAACTGGCAGAGTGATAAAGGACAACTATCGTCCAAAAATCTGTTGAGGGAAGTCAACGAAGCAGACTTGAAAGCGAGGCAAAATAGCAGGAAACAGATTTCAAGAGGTACCTTGGAATCGCCTGTAAAGCACAGGAAGAGGGGCACAACTTGGACAATGGTGCACTTGGCCAAAAAGGGCATATGCGTTTTCTCCTGAATATATTCAGGAGAAAACGCATACGCCCTTTTTGGCCAAGCAAGCAAGCGGGCAATGCAAATCTGCACTACAGAGAAGTATCAATTCCCACCGGTCAAAAGGGACATCCACAAAATGTGTAAAAACCAGAAAGGCAAGACAGGCCCTGGAGAACAGGGAGCCTTTTATGCTGATGGGCGGGATGTAAATTGCCAACTGCCTCACTGGAGGAGTGCATTGTGTTCCCTAAAACAAGTAAACAACAGAGCTACAGAGCCAAGGCCACTTCCAGTCTAGGGAATATACCTGGGGAAAACTGAAAATCAATAAGAAAGAGCCACCTCCAAATATAGGGCTGCACTGACTACAAGAACCTCAACTTGGGTACACCTTAAATATCCCAGGAAATATAAAAATGGTTCAAAACATTGTGGTACTTACGTACGATGGAATATCCCTCATCCATGAAATCAATGTCATAAGACCAGTAGCAGCAAAATGAGTCGATTCAGGTACGATGATTCTAAGTGAAATAAGTCACACAGAAAAAGAAACTTATCATAAGATATGACTTTTGGAGATCCTGTAAACATGGCTACATATGAACTGAGTTAGGAAAGACAACAGTGTCTCACATTTAGAAAAAAACTCGTGTGCATGCTTAAGGGAGAAAGAGAGGTGGGGTAATGCATAAAACCAGAGTTTGATATAATCACAGGGACTGTTCCAAAAACTTACTATGGAATAGATAAGACCTACACCTTCCTCAGTGAAAGGGACTCGAAACCACATATTTCCCGCAGAGGAATAGATCTGACTAGTAAGAATCTTAAAACCTATGTATTGATATGTCTCCATAAGGTTATCAAGTGTGTCTTGACTGGCATAAACATGGCAGCGAGAATCAGCTGAAAACCCACTATAAAAAGGAATTTCAAAAACAAAACAAAAAAACAGGGAAAGTCTTTACAATTCCTTCAGGGTCTCTGATGAAACGTGGAATGAACCTATCTACAATGACAGCTGGATATGGCATAAGGCTGGACACTTGGGACTGAGAGGATTGGTGAGATTGGGTGAGCAAATGCAGACCCTTTAAAGCAAGAATGCATGGCCCCCATTCCATGGGTCCCAACTCTCGAGCTTGAAGGGAATATTAATACAGCAAGAACTGGTACAGGAAACCTAGAGAATGGACACACTGTGAATATGAAATGTTTCTAAATCTCAACGAATAGTCCCTCTCCTGGTGCTCTGGTTTGACTATCCAACTGCTTTACTATCAATCTCAAAACTTGGAGACACAGCGCCATTTACCTCCTGGTTCGAACAGGTTGCCAATTTGGCAGAGGATGAAAGGGAAGAGGGAGAACCAATGAGAGAGTAGCTGTTAGGCATTTGGACGGGCACGTGTCACTCTAATATACCGTTAGGAAGAAGAATTAACCAAAGTCTCAGCCACCCACCGGGAACCAGTATAGGTCCTGAACCAAAATTTTGGACTTGCATTCAGCTCACTAAAAACGAGTTGAAAAATGGAGCTCAGGGGCACAGCAATTCACAAACTGGCAGAGTAATAAAGCACAACTATCGTCCAAAAATCTGTTGAGGGAAGGCAACGAGGCGGACTTGAATGCGAGGCAGAATAGCAGGAAACAGATTTAAAGAGGTACGTTGGAATCGCCTGTAAAGCACAGGAAGAGGGGCACAAGTTCGACAATGATGCACTTGGCCAAAAAGGGCGTATGCGTTTTCTCCTGAATATATTCAGGAGAAAACGCATACGCCCTTTTTGGCCAAGCAAGCAAGCGGGCAATGCAAATCTGCACTACAAAGAAGTATCACTTCCCACCGGTCAAAAGGGACATCCACAAAATGTGTAAAATCCAGAAAGGCAAGACAGGCCCTGGAGAACAGGGAGCCTTGTTATGCTGATGGGCGTGATGTAAATTGACAAGTGCCTCTCTGGAGGAGTGCATTGTGTTCCCTAAAACAAGTAAACAACAGACCTACAGAGCCAAGGGCGCTTCCAGTCTAGGGAATATACCTTGGGAAAACTGAAAATCAATAAGACATGGCCACCCCAAAATTTAGGGCTGTACTGCTTACAGGAAGCTCAACGTGGGTACACCTTAAATATCCCACGAAATATAAAATTGGTTCAAATTATTGTGGTACTTACGTATGACGGAATATCCGTCAGCCATGAAATCAATGTCATAAGACCAGTAGAAGAAAAATGAATGGATTCAGGTACGATGATTCTTAGTGAAATAAGTCACACAGAAAAAGAAACTTATCATAAAATATCACTTATGAAGATCCTGTAAACATGGCTACACATGAACTGAGTTAGGAAAGAGAACAGAGTCTCACATTTAAAAAACATTCTTATGCCTGTTTAAGGGGAAAGGCGAGGTGGGGTGATGCATAAAACTAGACTTTGATAGAATCACACGTACCCTTCCAAAAACCATCTATGGAATAGAAAAGACCTACACCTTCCTCAGTGAAAGGTACTCAGAACCCCATATTTCCCGGAGAGGAATATATCACACTAGAAAGAATCTTAAAACCTATGTATTGATATGTCTCCATAAGGGAAGCAAGTGTGTCTAGATTGGCATAAACATGGCAGCGAGAATCAGCTCAAACCCAGTATAAAAGGGAATTTCAAAAACAAAACAAATAAACAGGGAAATTCTTTACAATTCCTTCAGGGTCTCTGATGAAACCTGGAATAAGCCTATCTACAATGACAGCTGGATGTGGCATAAGGCTGGACACTTGGGACTGAGCGGATTGGTGAGATTGGGTGAGCAAATGCAGACCCTTTCAAGCAATATTTCATGGCACCCATTCCATGGCTCCCAACTCTCCAGGTTGAAGGGAATATTACTACAGCTATAACATGTACAGGAAACCTAGAGAATGGACACATGGTGAATACGAAAGGTTTCTAAAACTCAACGATTAGTCCCTCTCCTGGTGCTCCAGTTTGACTTTCCAACTGCCTTACTATCAATCTCCCAACTTGGAGAGACAGGCCGTTTAACCTCCTGGTTTGCACAGGTTCCCAATTTGGCAGAGGATGGAAGGGACGAGGGAGAACCCATGAGAGAGTAGCTGTTAGGCATTTGGATGGGCACATGTCACTCTAATCTCCCAGCAGGAAGAAGAATTAACCAAAGTCTCAGCCACCCACCGGGAACCAGTATAGGACATGATCCAAAATTTTGGACTTGCGTTCAGCTCACAAAAAAAGAGTTGAGAAATGGAGCTCGGGGGCAGAGCAATTCACAAACTGGCAGAATGATAAAGGACAACTACCATCCAAAAATCTGTTGAGGGAATGTAGCGAGACAGACTTGAAAGCGACGCAGAAGAGCAGGAAACAGATTTCAAGAGGTACGTTGGAATCGCCTTTAAAGCATAGGAAGAGGGGCACAACTTTGACACTGATGGAATTGAACAAAAAGGGCGTATGCGTTTTCTCCTGAATATATTCAGGAGAAAACGCATACGCCCTTTTTGGCCAAGCAAGCAAGCGGGCAATGCAAATCTGCACTACAATGAAGTATCACTTCCCACCGGTCAAAAGGGACATCCACAAAATGTGTAAAAACCTGAAAGGCAAGACATGCCCTGGAGAACACGGAGCCATGTTATGCTGATGGGCAGGATGTAAATTGCCAACTGCCTCTCTGGAGGAGTGCATTGTGTTCCCTAAAACAAGTAAACAACAGAGCTACAGAGCCAAGGGCGCTTCCTGTCTAGGGAATATACCTTGGGAAAACTGAAAATCAATAAGACAGAGCCACCCCAAAATTTAGGGCTGCACGGCTTACAAGAACCTCAACTTGGGTACACCTTAAATATCCCAGGAAATATAAAATTGGTTCAAAATATTGTGGTACTTACGTACGATGGAATATACCTCAGCCATGAAATCAATGTCATAAGACCAGTTGCACAAAATGAGTGGATTCAGGTACGATGATTCTAAGTGAAATAAGTCACACAGAAAAAGAAACCTATCATAAGATATCACTTATGAAGCTCCTTTAAACATGGCTCCACATGAACTGAGTTAGGAAAGAGAACAGAGTCTCACATTTAGAAAACACTCTTATGCCTTCTTAAAGGGGAAGGAGAGGTGGGGTGATGAATAAAACCAGAGTTTGATATAAGCTCAGGCCACGTTCCAAAAACCAACTATTGAATAGACAAGACCTACACCTTCCTCAGTGAAAGGGAATCAAAACCCCATATTTCCTGCAGAGGAATATATTTCACTTGTAAGAATATTAAAACCAATGTATTGATATATCTGCATAAGGGAATCAAGTGTGTCTAGAGTGGCATAAACATGGCAGCGAGAATCAGCTCAAACCCACTATAAAAAGTAATTTCAAAAACAAAAGAAAAAAACAGGGAAATTCTTTATAATTCCCTCAGGGTCTCTGATGAACCCTGAAATGACTCTATCTACAATGACAGCTGGATGTGGCATAAGGCTGGACACTTGGCACTGAGAGGACTGGTGAGATTGGGTGAGCAAAAGCAGACCCTTTAAAGCAATAATGCATGGCACCCATTCCATGGGTCCCAACTCTCCAGGTTCAAGGGAATATTACTACAGCTATAACATGTACAGGAAACCTAGAGAATGGACACACTGTGAATACGAAAGGTTTCTAAAACTCAACGAATAGTCCCTCTCCTGGTGCTCCAGTTTGACTTTCCAACTGCCTTACTATCAATCTCCCAACTTGGAGAGACAGGCCCTTTAACCTCCTGGTTTGCACAGGTTCCCAATTTGGCAGAGGATGGAAGGGACGAGGGAGAACCCATGAGAGAGTAGCTGTTAGGCATTTGGACGGGCACATGTCACTCTAATTTCCCGGCAGGAAGAAGAATTAACAAAAGTCTCAGCCACCCACCGGGAAACAGTATAGGACATGATCCAAAATTTTGCACTTGCGTTCAGCTCACAAAAAACGAGTTGAGAAATGGAGCTCAGTGGCACAGCAATTCACAAACTGGCAGAGTGATAAAGGACAACTATCGTCCAAAAATCTCTTGAGGGAAGTCAACGAGGTGGACTTGAAAGCAAGGCAAAATAGCAGGAAACAGATTTCAAGAGGTACGTTGGAATCGCCTGTAAAGCACAGGAAGAGGGGCACAACTTGGACAATGATGCACTTGGCCAAAAAGGGCGTATGCGTTTTCTCCTGAATATATTCAGGAGAAAACGCATACGCCCTTTTTGACCAAGCAAGCAAGCGGGCAATGCAAATCTGCACTACAAAGAAGTATCACTTCCCACCGGTCAAAAGGGACATCCACAAAATGTGTAAAAACCAGAAAGGCAAGACAGGCCCTGGAGAAAAGGGAGCCTTGTTATGCTGATGGGCGGGATGTAAATTGCCAACTGCCTCACTGGAGGAGTGCATTGTGTTCCCTAAAACAAGTAAACAACAGAGCTACAGAGCCAAGGCCACTTCCAGTCTAGGGAATATACCTTGGGAAAACTGAAAATCAATAAGAAAGAGCCACCTCCAAATTTAGGGCTGCACTGACTACAAGAACCTCAACTTGGGTACACCTTAAATATCCCAGGAAATATAAAAATGGTTCAAAATATTGTGGTACTTACGTACGATGGAATATTCCTCAGCCATGAAATCAATGTCATAAGACCAGTAGCAGCAAAGTGAGTGGATTCAGGTACGATGATTCTAAGTGAAATAAGTCACGCAGAAAAAGAAACTTATCATAAGATATCACTTATGAAGATCCTGTAAACATGGCTACACGTGAACTGAGTTAGGAAAGAGAACAGAGTCTCACATTTAGAAAACACTCTTATGCCTGCATAAAGGGGATGGAGAGGTGGGGTGATGCATAAAACCAGTGTTTGATATAAGCACAGGGACCGTTCCAAAAACCAACTTTGGAATAGACAAGACCTACACCTTCCTCAGTGAAAGAGACTCAAAACCCCATATTTCCCGCAGAGGAATATATCTGACTAGTAAGAATCTTAAAACCTATGTATTGATATGACTCCATAAGGGAATCAAGTGTGTCTAGAGTGGCATAAACATGGCAGCGAGAATCAGCTCAAACCCACTATAAAAAGGAATTTCAAAAGCAAAACCAAAAAACAGGGAAATTCTTTACAATTCCTTCAGGGTGTCTGAGGAAACCTGGAAAGACCCTATCTACGATGACAGCTGGATGTGGCATAAGGCTGGACACTTGGGACTGAGAAAATTGGTGAGATTGTGTGAGCAAAGGCAGTCCCTTTAAAGCAATAATGCATGCCACCTCTTCCATGGGTCCCAACTCTTCATGTTGAAGGGAATATTACTACAGCTATAACATGTACGTGAAACCTAGAGAATAGACACACTGTGATTATGAAAGGTTTCTCAAACTCAACGAATAGTCCCTCTACTGCTGCTCTGGTTTGACTTTCCAACTGCTTTACTATCAATCAACCAACTAGGAGAGACGGCCCCTTTAACCTCCTGGTTCGCACAGGTTGTCAATTTGGCAGAGGATGAAAGGGAAGAGGAAGAAACAATGAGAGAGTAGCTGTTAGGCATTTGGACAGGCACATTTCATACTAATTTCCCGGCAGGAAGAAGAATTAACCAAAGTCTCAGCCACCCACCGGGAACCAGTATAGATCCTGAACCAAAATTTTGGACTTGCGTTCAGCTCACAAAAATCGAGTTGTAAAATGGAGCTCAGGGGCACAGCAATTCACAAACTGGCAGAGTAATGCAGGACATCTATCGTCCATAAATCTGTTGAGGGAAGGAAACGAGGCAGACTTGAAAGCAATGCCGAATAGCAGGAAACAGATTTCAAGAGGTACGTTGGAATCGCCTTTAAAGCACAGGAAGAGAGGCACAACTTGGACAATGATGCACTTGGCCAAAAGGGGCGTATGCGTTTTCTCCTGAATATATTCAGGAGAAAACGCATACGCCCTTTTTGGCCAAGCAAGCAAGCGGGCAATGCAAATTTGCACTACAAAGAAGTGTCACTTCCCACCGGTCAAAAGGGACATCCACAAAATGTGTAAAAACCAGAAAGGCATGACAGGGCCTGGAGAACATGGAGCCTTTTTATGCTGATGGTCCGGATGTAAATTGCCAACTGCCTCTCTGGAGGAGTGCACTGTGTTCCCTAAAACAAGTAAACAACAGAGCTACAGAGCCAAGGACACTTTCAGTCTAGGGAATATATCTTGGGAAAACTGAAAATCAATAAGACAGAGTCACCCCAAAATTTAGGGCTGCACTGCTTACAAGAACCTCAACTTGGGTACACCTTAAATATCCCAGGAAATATAAAATGGATTCAAAAAATTGTGGTACATACGAAAGATGTAATATCCCTCATCCATGAAATCAATGTCATAAGACCAGTAGCAGCAAAATGAGTCGATTCAGGTACGATGATTCTAAGTGAAATAAGTCACACAGAAAAAGAAACTTATCATAAGATATGACTTTTGGAGATCCTGTAAACATGGCTACATATGAACTGAGTTAGGAAAGAGAACAGTGTCTCACATTTAGAAAAAAACTCGTGTGCATGCTTAAGGGAGAAAGAGAGGTGGGGTAATGCATAAAACCAGAGTTTGATATAATCACAGGGACCGTTCCAAAAACTTACTATGGAATAGATAAGACCTACACCTTCCTCAGTGAAAGGGACTCAAAACCACATATTTCCCGCAGAGGAATAGATCTGACTAGTAAGAATCTTAAAACCTATGTATTGATATGTCTCCATAAGGTTATCAAGTGTGTCTTGACTGGCATAAACATGGCAGCGAGAATCAGCTCAAACCCACTATAAAAAGGAATTTCAAAAACAAAACAAAAAAACAGGGAAAGTCTTTACAATTCCTTCAGGGTCTCTGATGAAACGTGGAATGAACCTATCTACAATGACAGCTGGATATGGCATAAGGCTGGACACTTGGGACTGAGAGGATTGGTGAGATTGGGTTAGCAAACGCAGACCCATTAAAGCAAGAATGCGTGGCCCCCATTCCATGGGTCCCAACTCTCGAGCTTGAAGGGAATATTAATACAACAAGAACTGGTACAGGAAACCTAGAGAATGGACACACTGTGAATATGAAATGTTTCTAAATCTCAATGAATAGTCCCTCTCCTGGTGCGCTGGTTTGACTTTCCAACTGCTTTACTATCAATCTCCAAACTTGGAGACACAGCGCCATTTACCTCCTGGTTCGAACAGGTTGCCAATTTGGCAGAGGATGAAAGGGAAGAGGGAGATCCAATGAGAGAGTAGCTGTTAGGCATTTGGACGGGCACGTGTCACTCTAATATACCGGTAGGAAGAAGAATTAACCAAAGTCTCAGCCACCCACCGGGAACCAGTATAGGTCCTGAACCAAAATTTTGGACTTGCGTTCAGCTCACTAAAAACGAGTTGAAAAATGGAGCTCAGGGGCACAGCAGTTCACAAACTGGCAGAGTAATAAAACACAACTATCGTCCAAAAATCTGTTGAGGGAAGTCAACGAGGCGGACTTGAAAGCGAGGCAAAATAGCAGGAAACAGATTTCAAGAGGTACCTTGGAATCGCCTGTAAAGCACAGGAAGAGGGGCACAAGTTCGACACTGGTGCACTTGGCCAAAAAGGGCGTATGCGTTTTTCCCTGAATATATTCAGGAGAAAACGCATACGCCCTTTTTGGCCAAGCAAGCAAGCGGGCAATGCAAATCTGCACTACAAAGAAGTATCACTTCCCACCGGTCAAAAGGGACATCCATAAAATGTGTAAAAACCAGAAAGGGAAGACAGGCCCTGGAGAAAAGGGAGCCTTGTTATGCTGATGGGCGGGATGTAAATTGCCAACTGCCTCACTGGAGGAGTGCATTGTGTTCCCTAAAACAAGTAAACAACAGAGCTACAGAGCCAAGGCCACTTCCAGTCTAGGGAATATACCTGGGGAAAACTGAAAATCAATAAGAAAGAGCCACCTCCAAATTTAGGGCTGCACTGGCTACAAGAACCTCAACTTGGGTACACCTTAAATATCCCAGGAAATATAAAAATGCTTCAAAACATTGTGGTACTTACGTACGATGGAATATCCCTCAGCCATGAAATCAATGTCATAAGACCAGTAGCAGCAAAGTGAGTGGATTCAGGTACGATGATTCTAAGTGAAATAAGTCACACAGAAAAAGGAACTTATCATAAGATATCACTTATGAAGATCCTGTAAACATGGCTACACGTGAACTGAGTTAGGAAAAAAGAACAGAGTCTCACATTTAGAAAACACTCTTATGCCTGCATAAAGGGGATGGAGAGGTGGGGTGATGCATAAAACCAGTGTTTGATATAAGCACAGGGACCGTTCCAAAAACCAACTTTGGAATAGACAAGACCTACACCTTCCTCAGTGAAAGAGACTCAAAACCCCATATTTCCCGCAGAGGAATATATCTGACTAGTAAGAATCTTAAAACCTATGTATTGATATGACTCCATAAGGGAATCAAGTGTGTCTAGAGTGGCATAAACATGGCAGCGAGAATCAGCTCAAACCCACTATAAAAAGGAATTTCAAAAGCAAAACCAAAAAACAGGGAAATTCTTTACAATTCCTTCAGGGTGTCTGAGGAAACCTGGAAAGACCCTATCTACAATGACAGCTGGATGTGGCATAAGGCTGGACACTTGGGACTGAGAGGATTGGTGAGATTGGGTGAGCAAATGCAGACCCTTTCAAGCAATAATGCATGGCCCCCATTCCATGGGTCCCAACTCTCCAGGTTCAAGGGAATATTACTACAGCTATAACATGTACAGGAAACCTAGAGAATGGACACACTGTGAATACGAAAGGTTTCTAAAACTCAACGAATAGTCCCTCTCCTGGTGCTCCAGTTTGACTTTCCAACTGCCTTACTATCAATCTCCCAACTTGGAGAGACAGGCCCTTTAACCTCCTGGTTTGCACAGGTTCCCAATTTGGCAGAGGATGGAAGGGACGAGGGAGAACCCATGAGAGAGTAGCTGTTAGGCATTTGGACGGGCACATGTCACTCTAATTTCCCGGCAGGAAGAAGAATTAACCAAAGTCTCAGCCACCCACTGGGAACCAGTATAGGACATGATCCAAAATTTTGGACTTGCGTTCAGCTCACAAAAAACGAGTTGAGAAATGGAGCTCAGGGGCACAGCAATTCACAAACTTGCAGAGTGATAAAGGACAACTATCGTCCAAAAATCTGTTGAGGGAAGTCAACGAGGCGGACTTGAAAGCGAGGCAAAATAGCAGGAAACAGATTTCAAGAGGTACCTTGGAATTGCCTGTAAAGCACAGGAAGAGGGGCACAACTTGGACAATGGTGCACTTGGCCAAAAAGGGCGTATGCGTTTTCTCCTGAATATATTCAGGAGAAAACGCATACACCCTTTTTGGCCAAGCAAGCAAGCGGGCAATGCAAATCTGCACTACAAAGAAGTATCACTTCCCACCGGTCAAAAGGGACATCCACAAAATGTGTAAAAACCAGAAAGGCAAGACAGGCCCTGGAGAACAGGGAGCCTTGTTATGCTGATGGGCGGGATGTAAATTGCCAACTGCCTCACTGGAGGAGTGCATTGTGTTCCCTAAAACAAGTAAACAACAGAGCTACAGAGCCAAGGCCACTTCCAGTCTAGGGAATATACCTTGGGAAAACTGAAAATCAATAAGAAAGAGCCACCTCCAAATTTAGGGCTGCACTGACTACAAGAACCTCAACTTGGGTACACCTTAAATATCCCAGGAAATATAAAAATGGTTCAAAACATTGTGGTACTTACGTACGATGGAATATTCCTCAGCCATGAAATCAATGTCATAAGACCAGTAGCAGCAAAGTGAGTGGATTCAGGTACGATGATTCTAAGTGAAATAAGTCACACAGAAAAAGAAACTTATCATAAGATATCACTTATGAAGATCCTGTAAACATGGCTACACGTGAACTGAGTTAGGAAACAGAACAGAGTCTCACATTTAGAAAACACTCTTATGCCTGCATAAAGGGGAATGAGAGGTGGGGTGATGCATAAAAGCAGAGTTTGATATAAGCACAGGGACCGTTTCAAAAACCAACTTTGGAATAGACAAGACCTACACCTTCCTCAGTGAAAGAGACTCAAAACCCCATATTTCCCGCAGAGGAATATATCTGACTAGTAAGAATCTTAAAACCTATGTATTGATATGTCTCCATAAGGGAATCAAGTGTATCTAGAGTGGCATAAACATGGCAGCGAGAATCAGCTCAAACCCAGTATAAAAAGGAATTTCAAATGTAAAACCAAAAAACAGGGAAATTCTTTACAATTCCTTCAGGGTGTCTGAGGAAACCTGGAAAGACCCTATCTACAATGACAGCTGGATGTGGCATAAGGCTGGACACTTGGGACTGAGAGGATTGGTGAGATTGGGTGAGCAAATGCAGACCCTTTCAAGCAATAATGCATGGCCCCCATTCCATGGGTCCCAACTCTCCAGGTTCAAGGGAATATTACTACAGCTATAACATGTACAGGAAACCTAGAGAATGGACACACTGTGAATACGAAAGGTTTCTAAAACTCAACGAATAGTCCCTCTCCTGGTGCTCCAGTTTGACTTTCCAACTGCCTTACTATCAATCTCCCAACTTGGAGAGACAGGCCCTTTAACCTCCTGGTTTGCACAGGTTCCCAATTTGGCAGAGGATGGAAGGGACGAGGGAGAACCCATGAGAGAGTAGCTGTTAGGCATTTGGACGGGCACATGTCACTCTAATTTCCCAGCAGGAAGAAGAATTAACCAAAGTCTCAGCCACCCACCGGGAACCAGTATAGGACATGATCCAAAATTTTGGACTTGCGTTCAGCTCCCAAAAAACGAGTTGAGAAATGGAGCTCAGGGGCACAGCAATTCACAAACTGGCAGAGTGATAAAGGACAACTATCGTCCAAAAATCTGTAGAGGGAAGTCAACGAGGTGGACTTGAAAGCGAGGCAAATTAGCAGGAAACAGATTTCAAGAGGTACGTTGGAATCGCCTGTAAAGCACAGGAATAGGGGCACAATTTGGACAATGGTGCACTTGGCCAAAAAGGGCGTATGCGTTTTCTCCTAAATATATTCAGGAGAAAACGCATACGCCCTTTTTGGCCAAGCAAGCAAGCGGGCAATGCAAATCTGCACTACAAAGAAGTATCACTTCCCACTGGTCAAAAGGGACATCCACAAAATGTGTAAAAACCTGAAAGGCAATACATGCCCTGGAGAACACGGAGCCATGTTATGCTGATGGGCAGGATGTAAATTGCCAACTGCCTCTCTGGAGGAGTGCATTGTGTTCCCTAAAACAAGTAAACAACAGAGCTACAGAGCCAAGGGCGCTTCCTGTCTAGGGAATATACCTTGGGAAAACTGAAAATCAATAAGACAGAGCCACCCCAAAATTTAGGGCTGCACGGCTTACAAGAACCTCAACTTGGGTACACCTTAAATATCCCAGGAAATATAAAATTGGTTCAAAATATTGTGGTACTTACGTACGATGGAATATCCCTCAGCCATGAAATCAATGTCATAAGACCAGTTGCACAAAATGAGTGGATTCAGGTACGATGATTCTAAGTGAAATAAGTCACACAGAAAAAGAAACCTATTATAAGATATCACTTATGAAGCTCCTTTAAACATGGCTCCACATGAACTGAGTTAGGAAAGCGAACAGAGTCTCACATTTAGAAAACACTCTTATGCCTGCATAAAGGGGAAGGAGAGGTGGGGTGATGAATAAAACCAGAGTTTGATATAAGCTCAGGCCACGTTCCAAAAACCAACTATTGAATAGACAAGACCTACACCTTCCTCAGTGAAAGGGAATCAAAACCCCATATTTCCTGCAGAGGAATATATTTCACTTGTAAGAATATTAAAACCAATGTATTGATATATCTGCATAAGGGAATCAAGTGTGTCTAGAGTGGCATAAACATGGCAGCGAGAATCAGCTCAAACCCACTATAAAAAGGAATTTCAAAAACAAAAGAAAAAAACAGGGAAATTCTTTATAATTCCCTCAGGGTCTCTGATGAACCCTGAAATGACTCTATCTACAATGACAGCTGGATGTGGCATAAGGCTGGACACTTGGCACTGAGAGGACTGGTGAGATTGGGTGAGCAAAAGCAGACCCTTTAAAGCAATAATGCATGGCACCCATTCCATGGGTCCCAACTCTCCAGGTTCAAGGGAATATTACTACAGCTATAACATGTACAGGAAACCTAGAGAATGGACACACTGTGAATACGAAAGGTTTCTAAAACTCAACGAATAGTCCCTCTCCTGGTGCTCCAGTTTGACTTTCCAACTGCCTTACTATCAATCTCCCAACTTGGAGAGACAGGCCCTTTAACCTCCTGGTTTGCACAGGTTCCCAATTTGGCAGAGGATGGAAGGGACGAGGGAGAACCCATGAGAGAGTAGCTGTTAGGCATTTGGACGGGCACATGTCACTCTAATTTCCCGGCAGGAAGAAGAATTAACCAAAGTCTCAGCCACCCACCGGGAACCAGTATAGGACATGATCCAAAATTTTGGACTTGCGTTCAGCTCACAAAAAACGAGTTGAGAAATGGAGCTCAGGGGCACAGCAATTCACAAACTGGCAGAGTGATAAAGGACAACTATCATCCAAAAATCTATTGGGGGAAGTCAACGAGGTGGACTTGAAAGCAAGGCAAAATAGCAGGAAACAGATTTCAAGAGGTACGTTGGAATCGCCTGTAAAGCACAGGAAGAGGGGCACAACTTGGACAATGATGCACTTGGCCAAAAAGCGCGTATGCGTTTTCTCCTGAATATATTCAGGAGAAATCGCATACGCCCTTTTTGACCAAGCAAGCAAGCGGGCAATGCAAATCTGCACTACAAAGAAGTATCACTTCCCACCGGTCAAAAGGGACATCCACAAAATGTGTAAAAACCAGAAAGGCAAGACAGGCCCTGGAGAACAGGGAGCCTTGTTATGCTGATGGGCGGGATGTAAATTGCCAACTGCCTCACTGGAGGAGTGCATTGTGTTCCCTAAAACAAGTAAACAACAGAGCTACAGAGCCAAGGCCACTTCCAGTCTAGGGAATATACCTTGGGAAAACTGAAAATCAATAAGAAAGAGCCACCTCCAAATTTAGGGCTGCACTGACTACAAGAACCTCAACTTGGGTACACCTTAAATATCCCAGGAAATATAAAAATGGTTCAAAACATTGTGGTACTTACGTACGATGGAATATTCCTCAGCCATGAAATCAATGTCATAAGACCAGTAGCAGCAAAGTGAGTGGATTCAGGTACGATGATTCTAAGTGAAATAAGTCACGCAGAAAAAGAAACTTATCATAAGATATCACTTATGAAGATCCTGTAAACATGGCTACACGTGAACTGAGTTAGGAAAGAGAACAGAGTCTCACATTTAGAAAACACTCTTATGCCTGCATAAAGGGGATGGAGAGGTGGGGTGATGCATAAAACCAGTGTTTGATATAAGCACAGGGACCGTTCCAAAAACCAACTTTGGAATAGACAAGACCTACACCTTCCTCAGTGAAAGAGACTCAAAACCCCATATTTCCCGCAGAGGAATATAACTGACTAGTGAGAATCTTAAAACCTATGTATTGATATGACTCCATAAGGGAATCAAGTGTGTCTAGAGTGGCATAAACATGGCAGCGAGAATCAGCTCAAACCCACTATAAAAAGGAATTTCAAAAGCAAAACCAAAAAACAGGGAAATTCTTTACAATTCCTTCAGGGTGTCTGAGGAAACCTGGAAAGACCCTATCTACGATGACAGCTGGATGTGGCATAAGGCTGGACACTTGGGACTGAGAAAATTGGTGAGATTGGGTGAGCAAAGGCAGTCCCTTTAAAGCAATAATGCATGCCATCTCTTCCATGGGTCCCAACTCTTCATGTTGAAGGGAATATTACTACAGCTATAACATGTACGTGAAACCTACAGAATAGACACACTGTGATTATGAAAGGTTTCTCAAACTCAACGAATAGTCCCTCTACTGCTGCTCTGGTTTGACTTTCCAACTGCTTTACTATCAATCAACCAACTAGGAGAGACAGCCCCTTTAACCTCCTGGTTCGCACAGGTTGTCAATTTGGCAGAGGATGAAAGGGAAGAGGAAGAAACAATGAGAGAGTAGCTGTTAGGCATTTGGATAGGCACATTTCATACTAATTTCCCGGCAGGAAGAAGAATTAACCAAAGTCTCAGCCACCCACCGGGAACCAGTATAGATCCTGAACCAAAATTTTGGACTTGCGTTCAGCTCACAAAAATCGAGTTGTAAAATGGAGCTCAGGGGCACAGCAATTCACAAACTGGCAGAGTAATGCAGGACATCTATCGTCCATAAATCTGTTGAGGGAAGGAAACGAGGCAGACTTGAAAGTGATGCCGAATAGCAGGAAACAGATTTCAAGAGGTACGTTGGAATCGCCTTTAAAGCACAGGAAGAGAGGCACAACTTGGACAATGATGCACTTGCCCAAAAAGGGCGTATGCGTTTTCTCCTGAATATATTCAGGAGAAAACGCATACGCCCTTTTTGGCCAAGCAAGCAAGCGGGCAATGCAAATTTGCACTACAAAGAAGTATCACTTCCCACCGGTCAAAAGGGACATCCACAAAATGTGTAAAAACCAGAAAGGCATGACAGGGCCTGGAGAACATGGAGCCTTTTTATGCTGATGGTCCGGATGTAAATTGCCAACTGCCTCTCTGGAGGAGTGCACTGTGTTCCCTAAAACAAGTAAACAACAGAGCTACAGAGCCAAGGACACTTTCAGTCTAGGCAATATATCTTGGGAAAACTGAAAATCAATAAGACAGAGTCACCCCAAAATTTAGGGCTGCACTGCTTACAAGAACCTCAACTTGGGTACACCTTAAATATCCTAGGAAATATAAAATGGATTCAAAAAATTGTGGTACATACGAAAGATGTAATATCCCTCATCCATGAAATCAATGTCATAAGACCAGTAGCAGCAAAATGAGTCGATTCAGGTACGATGATTCTAAGTGAAATAAGTCACACAGAAAAAGAAACTTATCATAAGATATGACTTTTGGAGATCCTGTAAACATGGCTACATATGAACTGAGTTAGGAAAGAGAACAGTGTCTCACATTTAGAAAAAAACTCGTGTGCATGCTTAAGGGAGAAAGAGAGGTGGGGTAATGCATAAAACCAGAGTTTGATATAATCACAGGGACCGTTCCAAAAACTTACTATGGAATAGATAAGACCTACACCTTCCTCAGTGAAAGGGACTCAAAACCACATATTTCCCGCAGAGGAATAGATCTGACTAGTAAGAATCTTAAAACCTATGTATTGATATGTCTCCATAAGGTTATCAAGTGTGTCTTGACTGGCATAAACATGGCAGCGAGAATCAGCTCAAACCCACTATAAAAAGGAATTTCAAAAACAAAACAAAAAAACAGGGAAAGTCTTTACAATTCCTTCAGGGTCTCTGATGAAACGTGGAATGAACCTATCTACAATGACAGCTGGATATGGCATAAGGCTGGACACTTGGGACTGAGAGGATTGGTGAGATTGGGTGAGCAAATGCAGACCCTTTAAAGCAAGAATGCATGGCCCCCATTCCATGGGTCCCAACTCTCGAGCTTGAAGGGAATATTAATACAGCAAGAACTGGTACAGGAAACCTAGAGAATGGACACACTGTGAATATGAAATGTTTCTAAATCTCAACGAATAGTCCCTCTCCTGGTGCTCTGGTTTGACTTTCCAACTGCTTTACTATCAATCTCCAAACTTGGAGACACAGCGCCATTTACCTCCTGGTTCGAACAGGTTGCCAATTTGGCAGAGGATGAAAGGGAAGAGGGAGAACCAATGAGAGAGTAGCTGTTAGGCATTTGGACGGGCACGGGTCACTCTAATATACCGTTAGGAAAAAGAATTAACCAAAGTCTCAGCCACCCACCGGGAACCAGTATAGGTCCTGAACCAAAATTTTGGACTTGCATTCAGCTCACTAAAAACGAGTTGAAAAATGGAGCTCAGGGGCACAGCAATTCACAAACTGGCAGAGTAATAAAGCACAACTATCGTCCAAAAATCTGTTGAGGGAAGGCAACGAGGCGGACTTGAATGCGAGGCAGAATAGCAGGAAACAGATTTAAAGAGGTACGTTGGAATCGCCTGTAAAGCACAGGAAGAGGGGCACAAGTTCGACAATGATGCACTTGGCCAAAAAGGGCGTATGCGTTTTCTCCTGAATATATTCAGGAGAAAACGCATACGCCCTTTTTGGCCAAGCAAGCAAGCGGGCAATGCAAATCTGCACTACAAAGAAGTATCACTTCCCACCGGTCAAAAGGGACATCCACAAAATGTGTAAAATCCAGAAAGGCAAGACAGGCCCTGGAGAACAGGGAGCCTTGTTATGCTGATGGGTGGGATGTAAATTGCTAACTGCCTCACTGGAGGAGTGCATTGTGTTCCCTAAAACAAGTAAACAACAGAGCTACAGAGCCAAGGCCACTTCCAGTCTATTGAATATACCTGGGGAAAACTGAAAATTAATAAGAAAGAGCCACCTCCAAATTTAGGGCTGCACTGGCTACAAGAACCTCAACTTGGGTACACCTTAAATATCCCAGGAAATATAAAAATGGTTCAAAACATTGTGGTACTTACGTACGATGGAATATCCCTCAGCCATGAAATCAATGTCATAAGACCAGTAGCAGCAAAGTGAGTGGATTCAGGTACGATGATTCTAAGTGAAATAAGTCACACAGAAAAAGAAACTTATCATAAGATATCACTTATGAAGATCCTGTAAACATGGCTACACGTGAACTGAGTTAGGAAAGAGAACAGAGTCTCACATTTAGAAAACACTCTTATGCCTGCATAAAGGGGAAGGAGAGGTGGGGTGATGCATAAAACCAGAGTTTGATATAAGCACAGGGACCGTTTCAAAAACCAACTTTGGAATTGACAAGACCGACACCTTCCTCAGTGAAAGAGACTCAAAACCCCATATTTCCCACAGAGGAATATATCTGACTAGTAAGAATCTTAAAACCTATGTATTGATATGTCTCCATAAGGGAATCAAGTGTGTCTAGAGTGGCATAAACATGGCAGCGAGAATCAGCTCAAACCCACTATAAAAAGGAATTTCAAAAGCAAAACCAAAAAACAGGGAAATTCTTTACAATTCCTTCAGGGTGTCTGAGGAAACCTGGAAAGACCCTATCTACAATGACAGCTGGATGTGGCATATGGCTGGACACTTGGGACTGAGAGGATTGGTGAGATTGGGTGAGCAAATGCAGACCCTTTCAAGCAATAATGCATGGCCCCCATTCCATAGGTCCCAACTCTCCAGGTTCAAGGGAATATTACTACAGCTATAACATGTACAGGAAACCTAGAGAATGGACACACTGTGAATACGAAAGGTTTCTAAAACTCAACGAATAGTCCCTCTCCTGGTGCTCCAGTTTGACTTTCCAACTGCCTTACTATCAATCTCCCAACTTGGAGAGACAGGCCCTTTAACCTCCTGGTTTGCACAGGTTCCCAATTTGGCAGAGGATGGAAGGGACGAGGGAGAACCCATGAGAGAGTAGCTGTTAGGCATTTGGACGGGCACATGTCACTCTAATTTCCCGGCAGGAAGAAGAATTAACCAAAGTCTCAGCCACCCACCGGGAACCAGTATAGGACATGATCCAAAATTTTGGACTTGCGTTCAGCTCACAAAAAACGAGTTGAGAAATGGAGCTCAGGGGCACAGCAATTCACAAACTGGCAGAGTGATAAAGGACAACTATCGTCCAAAAATCTGTTGAGGGAAGTCAACGAGGCGGACTTGAAAGTGAGGCAAAAGAGCAGGAAACAGATTTCTAGAGGTACGTTGGAATCGCCTGTAAAGCACAGGAAGAGGGGCACAACTTGGACAATGGTGCACTTGGCCAAAAAGGGCGTATGCGTTTTCTCCTGAATATATTCAGGAGAAAACGCATACGCCCTTTTTGGCCAAGCAAGCAAGCGGGCAATGCAAATCTGCACTACAAAGAAGTATCACTTCCCACCGGTCAAAAGGGACATCCACAAAATGTGTAAAAACCAGAAAGGCAAGACAGGCCCTGGAGAACAGGGAGCCTTGTTATGCTGATGGGCGGGATGTAAATTGCCAACTGCCTCACTGGAGGAGTGCATTGTGTTCCCTAAAACAAGTAAACAACAGAGCTACAGAGCCAAGGCCACTTCCAGTCTAGGGAATATACCTGGGGAAAACTGAAAATCAATAAGAAAGAGCCACCTCCAAACTTAGGGCTGCACTGGCTACAAGAACCTCAACTTGGGTACACCTTAAATATCCCAGGAAATATAAAAATGGTTCAAAACATTGTGGTACTTACGTACGATGGAATATCCCTCAGCCATGAAATCAATGTCATAAGACCAGTAGCAGCAAAGTGAGTGGATTCAGGTACGATGATTCTAAGTGAAATAAGTCACACAGAAAAAGAAACTTATCATAAGATATCACTTATGAAGATCCTGTAAACATGGCTACACGTGAACTGAGTTAGGAAAGAGAACAGAGTCTCACATTTAGAAAACACTCTTATGCCTGCATAAAGGGGAAGGAGAGGTGGGGTGATGCATAAAACCAGAGTTTGATATAAGCACAGGGACCGTTCCAAAAACCAACTTTTGAATAGACAAGACCTACACCTTCCTCAGTGAAAGAGACTCAAAACCCCATATTTCCCGCAGAGGAATATATCTGGCTAGTAAGAATCTTAAAACCTATGTATTGATATGTCTCCATAAGGGAATCAAGTGTGTCTAGAGTGGCATAAATATGGCAGCGAGAATCAGCTCAAACCCACTATAAAAAGGAATTTCAAAAGCAAAACCAAAAAACAGGGAAATTCTTTACAATTCCTTCAGGGTGTCTGAGGAAACCTGGAAAGACCCTATCTACAATGACAGCTGGATGTGGCATAAGGCTGGACACTTGGGACTGAGAGGATTGGTGAGATTGGGTGAGCAAATGCAGACCCTTTCAAGCAATAATGCATGGCCCCCATTCCATAGGTCCCAACTCTCCAGGTTCAAGGGAATATTACTACAGCTATAACATGTACAGGAAACCTAGAGAATGGACACACTGTGAATACGAAAGGTTTCTAAAACTCAACGAATAGTCCCTCTCCTGGTGCTCCAATTTGACTTTCCAACTGCCTTACTATCAATCTCCCAACTTGGAGAGACAGGCCCTTTAACCTCCTGGTTTGCACAGGTTCCCAATTTGGCAGAGGATGGAAGGGACGAGGGAGAACCCATGAGAGAGTAGCTGTTAGGCATTTGGACGGGCACATGTCACTCTAATTTCCCGGCAGGAAGAAGAATTAACCAAAGTCTCAGCCACCCACCGGGAACCAGTATAGGACATGATCCAAAATTTTGGACTTGCGTTCAGCTCACAAAAAACGAGTTGAGAAATGGAGCTCAGGGGCACAGCAATTCACAAACTGGCAGAGTGATAAAGGACAACTATCGTCCAAAAATCTGTTGAGGGAAGTCAACGAGGCGGACTTGAAAGCGAGGCAAAATAGCAGGAAACAGATTTCAAGAGGTACCTTGGAATCGCCTGTAAAGCACAGGAAGAGGGGCACAACTTGGACAATGGTGCACTTGGCCAAAAAGGGCGTATGTGTTTTCTCCTGAATATATTCAGGAGAAAACGCATACGCCCTTTTTGGCCAAGCAAGCAAGCGGGCAATGCAAATCTGCACTACAAAGAAGTATCACTTCCCACCGGTCAAAAGGGACATCCACAAAATGTGTAAAAACCAGAAAGGCAAGACAGGCCCTGGAGAACTGGGAGCCTTGTTATGCTGATGGGCGGGATGTAAATTGCCAACTGCCTCACTGGAGGAGTGCATTGTGTTCCCTAAAACAAGTAAACAACAGAGCTACAGAGCCAAGGCCACTTCCAGTCTAGGGAATATACCTTGGGAAAACTGAAAATCAATAAGAAAGAGCCACCTCCAAATTTAGGGCTGCACTGACTACAAGAACCTCAACTTGGGTACACCATAAATATCCCAGGAAATATAAAAATGGTTCAAAACATTGTGGTACTTACGTACGATGGAATATCCCTCAGCCATGAAATCAATGTCATAAGACCAGTAGCAGCAAAGTGAGTGGATTCAGGTACGATGATTCTAAGTGAAATAAGTCATACAGAAAAAGAAACTTATCATAAGATATCACTTATGAAGATCCTGTAAACATGGCTACACGTGAACTGAGTTAGGAAAGAGAACAGAGTCTTACATTTAGAAAACACTCTTATGCCTGCATAAAGGGGAAGGAGAGGTGGGGTGATGCATAAAACCAGAGTTTGATATAAGCACAGGGACCGTTTCAAAAACCAAATTTGGAATTGACAAGACCGAAACCTTCCTCAGTGAAAGAGACTCAAAACCCCATATTTCCCACAGAGGAATATATCTGACTAGTAAGAATCTTAAAACCTATGTATTGATATGTCTCCATAAGGGAATCAAGTGTGTCTAGAGTGGCATAAACATGGCAGCGAGAATCAGCTCAAACCCACTATAAAAAGGAATTTTAAAAGCAAAACCAAAAAACAGGGAAATTCTTTACAATTCCTTCAGGGTGTCTGAGGAAACCTGGAAAGACCCTATCTACAATGACAGCTGGATGTGGCATAAGGCTGGACACTTGGGACTGAGAGGATTAGTGAGATTGGGTGAGCAAATGCAGACCCTTTCAAGCAATAATGCATGGCCCCCATTCCATGGGTCCCAACTCTCCATGTTCAAGGGAATATTACTACAGCTATAACATGTACAGGAAACCTAGAGAATGGACACACTGTGAATACGAAAGGTTTCTAAAACTCAACGAATAGTCCCTCTCCTGGTGCTCCAGTTTGACTTTCCAACTGCCTTACTATCAATCTCCCAACTTGGAGAGACAGGCCCTTTAACCCCCTGGTTTGCACAGCTTCCCAATTTGGCAGAGGATGGAAGGGACGAGGGAGAACCCATGAGAGAGTAGCTGTTAGGCATTTGGATGGGCACATGTCACTCTAATTTCCCGGCAGGAAGAAGAATTAACCAAAGTCTCAGCCACCCACCGGGAACCAGTATAGGACATGATCCAAAATTTTGGACTTGCGTTCAGCTCACAAAAAACGAGTTGAGAAATGGAGCTCAGGAGCACAGCAATTCACAAACTGGCAGAGTGATAAAGGACAACTATCGTCCAAAAATCTGTTGAGGGAAGTCAACGAGTCGGACTTGAAAGTGAGGCAAAATAGCAGGAAACAGATTTCAAGAGGTACCTTGGAATCGCCTGTAAAGCACAGGAAGAGGGGCACAACTTGGACAATGGTGCACTTGGCCAAAAAGGGCGTATGCGTTTTCTCCTGAATATATTCAGGAGAAAACGCATACGCCCTTTTTGGCCAAGCAAGCAAGCGGGCAATGCAAATCTGCACTACAAAGAAGTATCATTTCCCACCGGTCAAAAGGGACATCCACAAAATGTGTAAAAACCAGAAAGGCAAGACAGGCCCTGGAGAACAGGGAGCCTTGTTATGCTGATGGGCGGGATGTAAATTGCCAACTGCCTCACTGGAGGAGTGCATTGTGTTCCCTAAAACAAGTAAACAACAGAGCTACAGAGCCAAGGCCACTTCCTGTCTAGGGAATATACCTGGGGAAACTGAAAATCAATAAGAAAGAGCCACCTCCAAATTTAGGGCTGCACTGGCTACAAGAACCTCAACTTGGGTACACCTTAAATATCCCAGGAAATTTAAAAATGGTTCAAAACATTGTGGTACTTACGTACGATGGAATATCCCTCAGCCATGAAATCAATGTCATAAGACCAGTAGCAGCAAAGTGAGTGGATTCAGGTACGATGATTCTAAGTGAAATAAGTCACACAGAAAAAGAAACTTATCATAAGATATCACTTATGAAGACCCTGTAAACATGGCTACAAGTGAACAGAGTTAGGAAAGAGAACAGAGTCTCACATTTAGAAAACACTCTTATGCCTGCATAAAGGGGAAGGAGAGGTGGGGTGATGCATAAAACCAGAGTTTGATATAAGCACAGGGACCGTTTCAAAAACCAACTTTGGAATTGACAAGACCGACACCTTCCTCAGTGAAAGAGACTCAAAACCCCATATTTCCCACAGAGGAATATATCTGACTAGTAAGAATCTTAAAACCTATGTATTGATATGTCTCCATAAGGGAATCAAGTGTGTCTAGAGTGGCATAAACATGGCAGCGAGAATCAGCTCAAACCCACTATAAAAAGGAATTTCAAAAGCAAAACCAAAAAACAGGGAAATTCTTTACAATTCCTTCAGGGTGTCTGAGGAAACCTGGAAAGACCCTGTCTACAATGACAGCTGGATGTGGCATAAGGCTGGACACTTGGGACTGAGAGGATTGGTGAGATTGGGTAAGCAAATGCAGACCCTTTCAAGCAATAATGCATGGCCCCCATTCCATGGGTCCCAACTCTCCATGTTCAAGGGAATATTACTACAGCTATAACATGTACAGGAAACCTAGAGAATGGACACACTGTGAATACGAAAGTTTTCTAAAACTCAACGAATAGTCCCTCTCCTGGTGCTCCAGTTTGACTTTCCAACTGCCTTACTATCAATCTCCCAACTTGGAGAGACAGGCCCTTTAACCTCCTGGTTTGCACAGGTTCCCAATTTGGCAGAGGATGGAAGGGACGAGGGAGAACCCATGAGAGAGTAGCTGTTAGGCATTTGGACGGGCACATGTCAATCTAATTTCCCGGCAGGAAGAAGAATTAACCAAAGTCTCAGCCACCCACCGGGAACCAGTATAGGACATGATCCAAAATTTTGGACTTGCGTTCAGCTCACAAAAAACGAGTTGAGAAATGGAGCTCAGGGGCACAGCAATTCACAAACTGGCAGAGTGATAAAGGACAACTATCGTCCAAAAATCTGTTGAGGGAAGTCAACGAGGCGGACTTGAAAGTGAGGCAAAATAGCAGGAAACAGATTTCAAGAGGTACGTTGGAATTGCCTGTAAAGCACAGGAAGAGGGGCACAACTTGGACAATGGTGCACTTGGCCAAAAAGGGCGTATGTGTTTTCTCCTGAATATATTCAGGAGAAAACGCATACGCCCTTTTTGGCCAAGCAAGCAAGCGGGCAATGCAAATCTGCACTACAAAGAAGTATCACTTCCCACCGGTCCAAAGGGACATCCACAAAATGTGTAAAAACCAGAAAGGCAAGACAGGCCCTGGAGAACTGGGAGCCTTGTTATGCTGATGGGCGGGATGTAAATTGCCAACTGCCTCACTGGAGGAGTGCATTGTGTTCCCTAAAACAAGTAAACAACAGAGCTACAGAGCCAAGGCCACTTCCAGTCTAGGGAATATACCTTGGGAAAACTGAAAATCAATAAGAAACAGCCACCTCCAAATTTAGGGCTGCACTGACTACAAGAACCTCAACTTGGGTACACCTTAAATATCCCAGGAAATATAAAAATGGTTCAAAACATTGTGGTACTTACGTACGATGGAATATCACTCAGCCATGAAATCAATGTCATAAGACCAGTAGCAGCAAAGTGAGTGGATTCAGGTACGATGATTCTAAGTGAAATAAGTCACACAGAAAAAGAAACTTATCATAAGATATCACTTAGGAAGATCCTGTAAACATGGCTACACGTGAACTGAGTTAGGAAAGAGAACAGAGTCTCACATTTAGAAAACACTCTTATGCCTGCATAAAGGGGAAGGAGAGGTGGGGTGATGCATAAAACCAGAGTGTGATATAAGCACAGGGACCGTTTCAAACACCAACTTTGGAATTGACAAAACCGACACCTTCCTCAGTGAAAGAGACTCAAAACCCCATATTTCCCGCAGAGGAATATATCTGACTAGTAAGAATCTTAAAACCTATGTATTGATATGTCTCCATAAGGGAATCAAGTGTGTCTAGAGTGGCATAAACATGGCAGCGAGAATCAGCTCAAACCCACTATAAAAAGGAATTTCAAAAGCAAAACCAAAAAACAGGGAAATTCTTTACAATTCCTTCAGGGTGTCTGAGGAAACCTACAAAGACCCTATCTACAATGACAGCTGTATGTGGCATAAGGCTGGACACTTGGGACTGAGAGGATTGGTGAGATTGGGTGAGCAAATGCAGACCCTTTCAAGCAATAATGCATGGCCCCCATTCCATGGGTCCCAACTCTCCATGTTCAAGGGAATATTACTACAGCTATACCATGTACAGGAAACCTAGAGAATGGACACACTGTGAATACGAAAGGTTTCTAAAACTCAACGAATAGTCCCTCTCCTGGTGCTCCAGTTTGACTTTCCAACTGCCTTACTATCAATCTCCCAACTTGGAGAGACAGGCCCTTTAACCTACTGGTTTGCACAGGTTCCCAATTTGGCAGAGGATGGAAGGGATGAGGGAGAACCCATGAGAGAGTAGCTGTTAGGCATTTGGACGGGCACATGTCACTCTAATTTCCCGGCAGGAAGAAGAATTAACCAAAGTCTCAGCCACCCACCGGGAACCAGTATAGGACATGATCCAAAATTTTGGACTTGCGTTCAGCTCACAAAAAACGAGTTGAGAAATGGAGCTCAGGGGCACAGCAATTCACATACTGGCAGAGTGATAAAGGACAACTATCGTCCAAAAATCTGTTGAGGGAAGTCAACGAGGCGGACTTGAAAGTGAGGCAAAATAGCAGGAAACAGATTTCAAGAGGTACGTTGGAATCGCCTGTAAAGCACAGGAAGAGGGGCACAACTTGGACAATGGTGCACTTGGCCAAAAAGGGCGTATGCGTTTTCTCCTGAATATATTCAGGAGAAAACGCATACGCCAATTTTGGCCAAGCAAGCAAGCGGGCAATGCAAATCTGCACTACAAAGAAGTATCACTTCCCACCGGTCAAAAGGGACATCCACAAAATGTGTAAAAACCAGAAAGGCAAGACAGGCCCTGGAGAACAGGGAGCCTTGTTATGCTGATGGGCGGGATGTAAATTGCCAACTGCCTCACTGGAGGAGTGCATTGTGTTCCCTAAAACAAGTAAACAACAGAGCTACAGAGCCAAGGCCACTTCCAGTCTAGGGAATATACCTTGGGAAAACTGAAAATCAATAAGAAAGAGCCACCTCCAAATTTAGGGCTGCACTGGCTACAAGAACCTCAGCTTGGGTACACCTTAAATATCCCAGGAAATATAAAAATGGTTCAAAACATTGTGGTACTTACGTACGATGGAATATCCCTCAGCCATGAAATCAATGTCATAAAACCAGTAGCAGCAAAGTGAGTGGATTCAGGTACGATGATTCTAAGTGAAATAAGTCACACGGAAAAAGGAACTTATCATAAGATATCACTTATGAAGATCCTGTAAACATGGCTACACGTGAACTGAGTTAGGAAAGAGAACAGAGTCTCACATTTAGAAAACACTCTTATGCCTGCATAAAGGGATGGAGAGGTGGGGTGATGCATAAAACCAGAGTTTGATATAAGCACATGGACCGTTCCAAAAACCAACTTTGGAATAGACAAGACCTACACCTTCCTCAGTGAAAGAGACTCAAAACCCCATATTTCCCGCAGAGGAATATATCTGACTAGTAAAAATCATAAAACCTATGTATTGATATGACTCCATAAGGGAATCAAGTGTGTCTAGAGTGGCATAAACATGGCAGCGAGAATCAGCTCAAACCCACTAAAAAAAGGAATTTCAAAAGCAAAACCAAAAAACAGGGAAATTCTTTACAATTCCTTCAGGGTGTCTGAGGAAACCTGGAAAGACCCTATCTACAATGACAGCTGGATGTGGCATAAGGCTGGACACTTGGGACTGAGAGGATTGGTGAGATTGGGTGAGCAAATGCAGACCCTCTCAAGCAATAATGCATGGCCCCCATTCCATGGGTCCCAACTCTCCATGTTTAAGGGAATATTACTACAGCTATAACATGTACAGGAAACCTAGAGAAAGGACACACTGTGAATATGAAAGGTTTCTAAAACTCAACGAATAGTCCCTCTCCTGGTGCTCCAGTTTGACTTTCCAACTGCCTTACTATCAATCTCCCAACTTGGAGAGACAGGCCCTTTAACCTCCTGGTTTGCACAGGTTCCCAATTTGGCAGAGGATGGAAGGGACGAGGGAGAACCCATGAGAGAGTAGCTGTTAGGCATTTGGACGGGCACATGTCACTCTAATTTCCCGGCAGGAAGAAGAATTAACCAAAGTCTCAGCCACCCACCGGGAACCAGTATAGGACATGATCCAAAATTTTGGACTTGCGTTCAGCTCACAAAAAACGAGTTGAGAAATGGAGCTCAGGGGCACAGCAATTCACAAACTGGCAGAGTGATAAAGGACAACTATCGTCCAAAAATCTGTTGAGGGAAGTCAACGAGGCGGACTTGAAAGCGAGGCAAAATAGCAGGAAACAGATTTCAAGAGGTACCTTGGAATCGCCTGTAAAGCACAGGAAGAGGGGCACAACTTGGACAATGGTGCACTTGGCCAAAAAGGGCGTATGCGTTTTCTCCTGAATATATTCAGGAGAAAACGCATACGCCCTTTTTGGCCAAGCAAGCAAGCGGGCAATGCAAATCTGCACTACAAAGAAGTATCACTTCCCACCGGTCAAAAGGGACATCCACAAAATGTGTAAAAACCAGAAAGGCAAGACAGGCCCTGGAGAACAGGGAGCTTTGTTATGCTGATGGGCGGGATGTAAATTGCCAACTGCCTCACTGGAGGAGTGCATTGTGTTCCCTAAAACAAGTAAACAACAGAGCTACAGAGCCAAGGCCACTTCCAGTCTAGGGAATATACCTTGGGAAAACTGAAAATCAATAAGAAAGAGCCACCTCCAAATTTAGGGCTGCACTGGCTACAAGAACCTCAACTTGGGTACACCTTAAATATCCCAGGAAATATAAAAATGGTTCAAAACATTGTGGTACTTACGTACGATGGAATATCCCTCAGCCATGAAATCAATGTCATAAAACCAGTAGCAGCAAAGTGAGTGGATTCAGGTACGATGATTCTAAGTGAAATAAGTCACACGGAAAAAGGAACTTATCATAAGATATCACTTATGAAGATCCTGTAAACATGGCTACACGTGAACTGAGTTAGGAAAGAGAACAGAGTCTCACATTTAGAAAACACTCTTATGCCTGCATAAAGGGGATGGAGAGGTGGGGTGATGCATAAAACCAGAGTTTGATATAAGCACATGGACCGTTCCAAAAACCAACTTTGGAATAGACAAGACCTACACCTTCCTCAGTGAAAGAGACTCAAAACCCCATATTTACCGCAGAGGAATATATCTGACTAGTAAAAATCATAAAACCTATGTATTGATATGACTCCATAAGGGAATCAAGTGTGTCTAGAGTGGCATAAACATGGCAGCGAGAATCAGCTCAAACCCACTAAAAAAAGGAATTTCAAAAGCAAAACCAAAAAACAGGGAAATTCTTTACAATTCCTTCAGGGTGTCTGAGGAAACCTGGAAAGACCCTATCTACAATGACAGCTGGATGTGGCATAAGGCTGGACACTTGGGACTGAGAGGATTGGTGAGATTGGGTGAGCAAATGCAGACCCTTTCAAGCAATAATGCATGGCCCCCATTCCATGGGTCCCAACTCTCCATGTTTAAGGGAATATTACTACAGCTATAACATGTACAGGAAACCTAGAGAAAGGACACACTGTGAATATGAAAGGTTTCTAAAACTCAACGAATAGTCCCTCTCCTGGTGCTCCAGTTTGACTTTCCAACTGCCTTACTATCAATCTCCCAACTTGGAGAGACAGGCCCTTTAACATCCTGGTTTGCACAGGTTCCCAATTTGGCAGAGGATGGAAGGGACGAGGGAGAACCCATGAGAGAGTAGCTGTTAGGCATTTGGACGGGCACATGTCACTCTAATTTCCCGGCAGGAAGAAGAATTAACCAAAGTCCCAGCCACCCACCGGGAACCAGTATAGGACATGATCCAAAATTTTGGACTTGCGTTCAGCTCACAAAAAACGAGTTGAGAAATGGAGCTCAGGGGCACAGCAATTCACAAACTGGCAGAGTGATAAAGGACAACTATCGTCCAAAAATCTGTTGAGGGAAGTCAACGAGGCGGACTTGAAAGCGAGGCAAAATAGCAGGAAACAGATTTCAAGAGGTACCTTGGAATCGCCTGTAAAGCACAGGAAGAGGGGCACAACTTGGACAATGGTGCACTTGGCCAAAAAGGGCGTATGCGTTTTCTCCTGAATATATTCAGGAGAAAACGCATACGCCCTTTTTGGCCAAGCAAGCAAGCGGGCAATGCAAATCTGCACTACAAAGAAGTATCACTTCCCACCGGTCAAAAGGGACATCCACAAAATGTGTAAAAACCAGAAAGGCAACACAGGCCCTGGAGAACAGGGAGCCTTGTTATGCTGATGGGCGGGATGTAAATTGCCAACTGCCTCACTGGAGGAGTGCATTGTGTTCCCTAAAACAAGTAAACAACAGAGCTACAGAGCCAAGGCCACTTCCAGTCTAGGGAATATACCTTGGGAAAACTGAAAATCAATAAGAAAGACCCACCTCCAAATTTAGGGCTGCACTGACAACAAGAACCTCAACTTGGGTACACCTTAAATATCCCAGGAAATATAAAAATGGTTCAAAACATTGTGGTACTTACGTACGATGGAATATCCCTCAGCCATGAAATCAATGTCATAAGACCAGTAGCAGCAAAGTGAGTGGATTCAGGTACGATGATTCTAAGTGAAATAAGTCACACAGAAAAAGAAACTTATCATAAGATATCACTTATGAAGATCCTGTAAACATGGCTACACGTGAACTGAGTTAGGAAAGAGAACAGAGTCTCACATTTAGAAAACACTCTTATGCCTGCATAAAGGGGAAGGAGAGGTGGGGTGATGCATAAAACCAGAGTTTGATATAAGCACAGGGACCGTTTCAAAAACCAACTTTGGAATAGACAAGACCTACACCTTCCTCAGTGAAAGAGACTCAAAACCCCATATTTCCCGCAGAGGAATATATCTGACTAGTAAGAATCTTAAAACCTATGTATTGATATGTCTCCATAAGGGAATCAAGTGTGTCTAGAGTGGCATAAACATGGCAGCGAGAATCAGCTCAAACCCACTATAAAAAGGAATTTCAAAAGCAAAACCAAAAAACAGGGAAATTCTTTACAATTCCTTCAGGGTGTCTGAGGAAACCTGGAAAGACCCTATCTACAATGACAGCTGGATGTGGCATAAGGCTGGACACTTGGGACTGAGAGGATTGGTGAGATTGGGTGAGCAAATGCAGACCCTTTCAAGCAATAATGCATGGCCCCCATTCCATGGGTCCCAACTCTCCAGGTTCAAGGGAATATTACTACAGCTATAACATGTACAGGAAACCTAGAGAATGGACACACTGTGAATACGAAAGGTTTCTAAAACTCAACGAATAGTCCCTCTCCTGGTGCTCCAGTTTGACTTTCCAACTGCCTTACTATCAATCTCCCAACTTGGAGAGACAGGCCCTTTAACCTCCTGGTTTGCACAGGTTCCCAATTTGGCAGAGGATGGAAGGGACGAGGGAGAACCCATGAGAGAGTAGCTGTTAGGCATTTGGACGGGCACATGTCACTCTAATTTCCCAGCAGGAAGAAGAATTAACCAAAGTCTCAGCCACCCACCGGGAACCAGTATAGGACATGATCCAAAATTTTGGACTTGCGTTCAGCTCCCAAAAAACGAGTTGAGAAATGGAGCTCAGGGGCACAGCAATTCACATACTGGCAGAGTGATAAAGGACAACTATCGTCCAAAAATCTGTTGAGGGAAGTCAACGAGGCGGACTTGAAAGTGAGGCAAAATAGCAGGAAACAGATTTCAAGAGGTACGTTGGAATCGCCAGTAAAGCACAGGAAGAGGGGCACAACTTGGACAATGGTGCACTTGGCCAAAAAGGGCGTATGCGTTTTCTCCTGAATATATTCAGGAGAAAACGCATACGCCCTTTTTGGCCAAGCAAGCAAGCGGGCAATGCAAATCTGCACTACAAAGAAGTATCACTTCCCACCGGTCAAAAGGGACATCCACAAAATGTGTAAAAACCAGAAAGGCAAGACAGGCCCTGGAGAACTGGGAGCCTTGTTATGCTGATGGGCGGGATGTAAATTGCCAACTGCCTCACTGGAGGAGTGCATTGTGTTCCCTAAAACAAGTAAACAACAGAGCTACAGAGCCAAGGCCACTTCCAGTCTAGGGAATATACCTTGGGAAAACTGAAAATCAATAAGAAAGAGCCACCTCCAAATTTAGGGCTGCACTGACTACAAGAACCTCAACTTGGGTACACCATAAATATCCCAGGAAATATAAAAATGGTTCAAAACATTGTGGTACTTACGTACGATGGAATATCCCTCAGCGATGAAATCAATGTCATAAAACCAGTAGCAGAAAAGTGAGTGGATTCAGGTACGATGATTCTAAGTGAAATAAGTCACACAGAAAAAGGAACTTATCATAAGATATCACTTATGAAGATCCTGTAAACATGGCTACACGTGAACTGAGTTAGGAAATAGAACAGAGTCTCACATTTAGAAAACACTCTTATGCCTGCATAAAGGGGATGGAGAGGTGGGGTGATGCATAAAACCAGAGTTTGATATAAGCACATGGACCGTTCCAAAAACCAACTTTGGAATAGACAAGACCTACACCTTCCTCAGTGAAAGAGACTCAAAACCCCATATTTCCCGCTGAGGAATATATCTGACTAGTAAGAATCTTAAAACCTATGTATTGATATGACTCCATAAGGGAATCAAGTGTGTCTAGAGTGGCATAAACATGGCAGCGAGAATCAGCTCAAACCCACTATAAAAAGGAATTTCAAAAGCAAAACCAAAAAACAGGGAAATTCTTTACAATTCCTTCAGGGTGTCTGAGGAAACCTGGAAAGACCCTATCTACAATGACAGCTGGATGTGGCATAAGGCTGGACACTTGGGACTGAGAGGATTGGTGAGATTGGGTGAGCAAATGCAGACCTTTCAAGCAATAATTCATGGCCCCCATTCCATGGGTCCCAACTCTCCATGTTCAAGGGAATATTACTACAGCTATAACATGTACAGGAAACCTAGAGAATGGACACACTGTGAATACGAAAGGTTTCTAAAACTCAACGAATAGTCCCTCTCCTGGTGCTCCAGTTTGACTTTCCAACTGCCTTACTATCAATCTCCCAACTTGGAGAGACAGGCCCTTTAACCTCTTGGTTTGCACAGGTTCCCAATTTGGCAGAGGATGGAAGGGACGAGGGAGAACCCATGAGAGATTAGCTGTTAGGCATTTGGACAGGCACATGTCACTCTAATTTCCCGGCAGGAAGAAGAATTAGCCAAAGTCTCAGCCACCCACCGGGAACCAGTATAGGACATGATCCAAAATTTTGGACTTGCGTTCAGCTCACAAAAAACGAGTTGAGAAATGGAGCTCAGGGGCACAGCAATTCACAAACTGGCAGAGTGATAAAGGACAACTATCGTCCAAAAGTCTGTTGAGGGAAGTCAACGAGGCGGACTTGAAAGTGAGGCAAAATAGCAGGAAACAGATTTGAAGAGGTACGTTGGAATCGCCTGTAAAGCACAGGAAGAGGGGCACAACTTGGACAATGGTGCACTTGGCCAAAAAGGGCGTATGCGTTTTCTCCTGAATATATTCAGGAGAAAACGCATACGCCCTTTTTGGCCAAGCAAGCAAGCGGGCAATGCAAATCTGCACTACAAAGAAGTATCACTTCCCACCGGTCAAAAGGGACATCCACAAAATGTGTAAAAACCAGAAAGGCAAGACAGGCCCTGGAGAACAGGGAGCCTTGTTATGCTGATGGGCGGGACGTCAATTGCCAACTGCCTCACTGGAGGAGTGCATTGTGTTCCCTAAAACAAGTAAACAACAGAGCTACAGAGCCAAGGCCACTTCCAGTCTAGGGAATATACCTGGGGAAAACTGAAAATCAATAAGAAAGAGCCACCTCCAAATTTAGGGCTGCACTGGCTACAAGAACCTCAACTTGGGTACACCTTAAATATCCCAGGAAATATAAAAATGATTCAAAACATTGCGGTACTTACGTACGATGGAATATCCCTCAGCCATGAAATCAATGTCATAAGACCAGTAGCAGCAAAGTGAGTGGATTCAGGTACGATGATTCTAAGTGAAATAAGTCACACAGAAAAAGAAACTTATCATAAGATATCACTTATGAAGATCCTGTAAACATGGCTACACGTGAACTGAGTTAGGAAAGAGAACAGAGTCTCACATTTAGAAAACACTCTTATGCCTGCATAAAGGGGAAGGAGAGGTGGGGTGATGCATAAAACCAGAGTTTGATATAAGCACAGGGACCGTTCCAAAAACTAATTTTGGAATAGACAAGACCTACACCTTCCTCAGTGAAAGAGACTCAAAACCCCATATTTCCCGCAGAGGAATATATCTGACTAGTAAGAATCTTAAAACCTATGTATTGATATGTCTCCATAAGGGAATCAAGTGTGTCTAGAGTGGCATAAACATGGCAGCGAGAATCAGCTCAAACCCACTATAAAAAGGAATTTAAAAAGCAAAACCAAAAAACAGGGAAATTCTTTACAATTCCTTCAGGGTGTCTGAGGAAACCTGGAAAGACCCTATCTACAATGACAGCTGGATGTGGCATAAGGCTGGACACTTGGGACTGAGAGGATTGGTGAGATTGGGTGAGCAAATGCAGACCCTTTCAAGCAATAATGCATGGCCCCCATTCCATGGGTCCCAACTCTCCAGGTTCAAGGGAATATTACTACAGCTATAACATGTACAGGAAACCTAGAGAATGGACAGACTGTGAATACGAAAGGTTTCTAAAACTCAACGAATAGTCCCTCTCCTGGTGCTCCAGTTTGACTTTCCAACAGCCTTACTATCAATCTCCCAACTTGGAGAGACAGGCCCTTTAACCTCTTGGTTTGCACAGGTTCCCAATTTGGCAGAGGATGGAAGGGATGAGGGAGAACCCATGAGAGAGTAGCTGTTAGGCATTTGGACGGGCACATGTCACTCTAATTTCCCGGCAGGAAGAAGAATTAACCAAAGTCTCAGCCACCCACCGGGAACCAGTATAGGACATGATCCAAAATTTTGGACTTGCGTTCAGCTCACAAAAAATGAGTTGAGAAATGGAGCTCAGGGGCACAGCAATTCACAAACTGGCAGCGTGATAAAGGACAACTATCGTCCAAAAATCTGTTGAGGGAAGTCAACGAGGCGGAGTTGAAAGTGAGGCAAAATAGCAGGAAACAGATTTCAAGAGGTACGTTGGAATCCCCTGTAAAGCACAGGAAGAGGGGCACAACTTGGACAATGGTGCACTTGGCAAAAAGGGCGTATGCGTTTTCTCCTGAATATATTCAGGAGAAAACGCATACGCCCTTTTTGGCCAAGCAAGCAAGCGGGCAATGCAAATCTGCACTACAAAGAAGTATCACTTCCCACCGGTCAAAAGGGACATCCACAAAATGTGTAAAAACCAGAAAGGCAAGACAGGCCCTGGAGAACAGGGAGCCTTGTTATGCTGATGGGCGGGATGTCAATTGCCAACTGCCTCACTGGAGGAGTACATTGTGTTCCCTAAAACAAGTAAACAACAGAGCTACAGAGCCAAGGCCACTTCCAGTCTAGGGAATATACCTGGGGAAAACTGAAAATCAATAAGAAAGAGCCACCTCCAAATTTAGGGCTGCACTGGCTACAAGAACCTCAACTTGGGTACACCTTAAATATCCCAGGAAATATAAAAATGGTTCAAAACATTGTGGTACTTACGTACGATGGAATATCCCTCAGCCATGAAATCAATGTCATAAGACCAGTAGCAGCAAAGTGAGTGGATTCAGGTACGATGATTCTAAGTGAAATAAGTCACACAGAAAAAGAAACTTATCATAAGATATCACTTATGAAGATCCTGTAAACATGGCTACACGTGAACTGAGTTAGGAAAGAGAACAGAGTCTCACATTTAGAAAACACTCTTATGCCTGCATAAAGGGGAAGGAGAGGTGGGGTGATGCATAAAACCAGAGTTTGATATAAGCACAGGGACCGTTCCAAAAACCAACTTTGGAATAGACAAGACCGACACCTTCCTCAGTGAAAGAGACTCAAAACCCCGTATTTCCCGCAGAGGAATATATCTGACTAGTAAGAATCTTAAAACCTATGTATTGATATGACTCCATAAGGGAATCAAGTGTGTCCAGAGTGGCATAAACATGGCAGCGAGAATCAGCTCAAACCCACTATAAAAAGGAATTTCAAAAGCAAAACCAAAAAACAGGGAAATTCTTTACAATTCCTTCAGGGTGTCTGAGGAAACCTGGAAAGACCCTATCTACAATGGCAGCTGGATGTGGCATAAGGCTGGACACTTGGGACTGAGAGGATTGGTGAGATTGGGTGAGCAAATGCAGACCCTTTCAAGCAATAATGCATGGCCCCCATTCCATGGGTCCCAACTCTCCAGGTTCAAGGGAATATTACTACAGCTATAACATGTACAGGAAACCTAGAGAATGGACACACTGTGAATACGAAAGGTTTCTAAAACTCAACGAATAGTCCCTCTCCTGGTGCTCCAGTTTGACTTTCCAACTGCCTTACTATCAATCTCCCAACTTGGAGAGACAGGCCCTTTAACCTCCTGGTTTGCACAGGTTCCCAATTTGGCAGAGGATGGAAGGGACGAGGGAGAACCCATGAGAGAGTAGCTGTTAGGCATTTGGACGGGCACATGTCACTCTAATTTCCCGGCAGGAAGAAGAATTAACCAAAGTCTCAGCCACCCACTGGGAACCAGTATAGGACATGATCCAAAATTTTGGACTTGCGTTCAGCTCACAAAAAACGAGTTGAGAAATGGAGCTCAGGGGCACAGCAATTCACAAACTGGCAGAGTGATAAAGGACAACTATCGTCCAAAAATCTGTTGAGGGAAGTCAACGAGGCGGACTTGAAAGCGAGGCAAAATAGCAGGAAACAGATTTCAAGAGGTACCTTGGTATCGCCTGTAAAGCACAGGAAGAGGGGCACAACTTGGACAATGGTGCACTTGGCCAAAAAGGGCGTATGCGTTTTCTCCTGAATATATTCAGGAGAAAACGCATACGCCCATTTTGGCCAAGCAAGCAAGCGGGCAATGCAAATCTGCACTACAAAGAAGTATCACTTCCCACCGGTCAAAAGGGACATCCACAAAATGTGTAAAAACCAGAAAGGCAAGACAGGCCCTGGAGAACTGGGAGCCTTGTTATGCTGATGGGCGGGATGTAAATTGCCAACTGCCTCACTGGAGGAGTGCATTGTGTTCCCTAAAACAAGTAAACAACAGAGCTACAGAGCCAAGGCCACTTCCAGTCTAGGGAATATACCTGGGGAAAACTGAAAATCAATAAGAAAGAGCCACCTCCAAATTTAGGGCTGCACTGACTACAAGAACCTCAACTTGGGTACACCTTAAATATCCCAGGAAATATAAAAATGGTTCAAAACATTGTGGTACTTACGTACGATGGAATATCCCACAACCATGAAATCAATGTCATAAGACCAGTAGCAGCAAAGTGAGTGGATTCAGGTACGATGATTCTAAGTGAAATAAGTCACACAGAAAAAGGAACTTATCATAAGATATCACTTATGAAGATCCTGTAAACATGGCTACACGTGAACTGAGTTAGGAAAGAGAACAGAGTCTCACATTTAGAAAACACTCTTATGCCTGCATAAAGGGGATGGAGAGGTGGGGTGATGCATAAAACCAGAGTTTGATATAAGCACAGGGACCGTTCCAAAAACCAACTTTGGAATAGACAAGACCTACACCTTCCTCAGTGAAAGAGACTCAAAACCCCATATTTCCCGCAGAGGAATATATCTGACTAGTAAGAATCTTAAAACCTATGTATTGATATGTCTCCATAAGGGAATCAAGTGTGTCTAGAGTGGCATAAACATGGCAGCGAGAATCAGCTCAAACCCACTATAAAAAGGAATTTCAAAAGCAAAACCAAAAAACAGGGAAATTCTTTACAATTCCTTCAGGGTGTCTGAGGAAACCTGGAAAGACCCTATCTACCATCACAGCTGGATGTGGCATAAGGCTGGACACTTGGGACTGAGAGGATTGGTGAGATTGGGTGAGCAAATGCAGACCCTTTCAAGCAATAATGCATGGCCCCCATTCCATGGGTCCCAACTCTCCATGTTCAAGGGAATATTACTACAGCTATAACATGTACAGGAAACCTAGAGAATGGACACACTGTGAATACAAAAGGTTTCTAAAACTCAACGAATAGTCCCTCTCCTGGTGCTCCAGTTTGACTTTCCAACTGCCTTACTATCAATCTCCCAACTTGGAGAGACAGGCCCTTTAACCTCCTGGTTTGCACAGGTTCCCAATTTGGCAGAGGATGGAAGGGACGAGGGAGAACCCATGAGAGAGTAGCTGTTAGGCATTTGGACGGGCACATGTCACTCTAATTTCCCGGCAGGAAGAAGAATTAACCAAAGTCTCAGCCACCCACCGGGAACCAGTATAGGACATGATCCAAAATTTTGGACTTGCGTTCAGCTCACAAAAAACGAGTTGAGAAATGGAGCTCAGGGGCACAGCAATTCACAAACTGGCAGAGTGATAAAGGACAACTATCGTCCAAAAATCTGTTGAGGGAAGTCAACGAGGCGGACTTGAAAGCGAGGCAAAATAGCAGGAAACAGATTTCAAGAGGTACCTTGGAATCGCCTGTAAAGCACAGGAAGAGGGGCACAACTTGGACAATGGTGCACTTGGCCAAAAAGGGCGTATGCGTTTTCTCCTGAATATATTCAGGAGAAAACGCATACGCCCTTTTTGGCCAAGCAAGCAAGCAGGCAATGCAAATCTGCACTACAAAGAAGTATCACTTCAAACCGGTCAAAAGGGACATCCACAAAATGTGTAAAAACCAGAAAGGCAAGACAGGCCCTGGAGAACAGGGAGCCTTGTTATGCTGATGGGCGGGATGTAAATTGCCAACTGCCTCACTGGAGGAGTGCATTGTGTTCCCTAAAACAAGTAAACAACAGAGCTACAGAGCCAAGGCCACTTCCAGTCTAGGGAATATACCTGGGGAAAACTGAAAATCAATAAGAAAGAGCCACCTCCAAATTTAGGGCTGCACTGACTACAAGAACCTCAACTTGGGTACACCTTAAATATCCCAGGAAATATAAAAATGGTTCAAAACATTGTGGTACTTACGTACGATGGAATACCCCTCAGCCATGAAATCAATGTCATAAGACCAGTAGCAGCAAAGTGAGTGGATTCAGGTACGATGATTCTAAGTGAAATAAGTCACACAGAAAAAGAAACTTATCATAAGATATCACTTAGGAAGATCCTGTAAACATGGCTACACGTGACCTGAGTTAGGAAAGAGAACAGAGTCTCACATTTAGAAAACACTCTTATGCCTGCATAAAGGGGAAGGAGAGGTGGGGTGATGCATAAAACCAGAGTTTGATATAAGCACAGGGACCGTTTCAAAAACCAACTTTGGAATTGACAAGACCGACACCTTCCTCAGTGAAAGAGACTCAAAACCCCATATTTCCCCATGAGGAATATATCTGACTAGTAAGAATCTTAAAACCTATGTATTGATATGTCTCCATAAGGGAATCAAGTGTGTCTAGAGTGGCATAAACATGGCAGCGAGAATCAGCTCAAACCCACTATAAAAAGGAATTTCAAAAGCAAAACCAAAAAACAGGGAAATTCTTTACAATTCCTTCAGGGTGTCTGAGGAAACCTGGAAAGACCCTGTCTACAATGACAGCTGGATGTGGCATAAGGCTGGACACTTGGGACTGAGAGGATTGGTGAGATTGGGTGAGCAAATGCAGACCCTTTCAAGCAATAATGCATGGCCCCCATTCCATGGGTCCCAACTCTCCATGTTCAAGGGAATATTACTACAGCTATAACATGTACAGGAAACCTAGAGAATGGACACACTGTGAATACGAAAGGTTTCTAAAACTCAACGAATAGTCCCTCTCCTGGTGCTCCAGTTTGACATTCCAACTGCCTTACTATCAATCTCCCAACTTGGAGAGACAGGCCCTTTAACCTCCTGGTTTGCACAGGTTCCCAATTTTGCAGAGGATGGAAGGGACGAGGGAGAACCCATGAGAGAGTAGCTGTTAGGCATTTGGACGGGCACATGTCACTCTAATTTCCCGGCAGGAAGAAGAATTAACCAAAGTCTCAGCCACCCACCGGGAACCAGTATAGGACATGATCCAAAATTTTGGACTTGCGTACAGCTCCCAAAAAACGAGTTGAGAAATGGAGCTCATTGGCACAGCAATTCACATACTGGCAGAGTGATAAAGGACAACTATCGTCCAAAAATCTGTTGAGGGAAGTCAACGAGGCGGACTTGAAAGTGAGGCAAAATAGCAGGAAACAGATTTCAAGAGGTACGTTGGAATCGCCTGTAAAGCACAGGAAGAGGGGCACAACTTGGACAATGGTGCACTTGGCCAAAAAGGGCGTATGCGTTTTCTCCTGAATATATTCAGGAGAAAACGCATACGCCCTTTTTGGCCAAGCAAGCAAGCGGGCAATGCAAATCTGCACTACAAAGAAGTATCACTTCCCACCGGTCAAAAGGGACATCCACAAAATGTGTAAAAACCAGAAAGGCAAGACAGGCCCTGGAGAACAGGGGGCCTTGTTATGCTGATGGGCGGGATGTCAATTGCCAACTGCCTCACTGGAGGAGTGCATTGTGTTCCCTAAAACAAGTAAACAACAGAGTTACAGAGCCAAGGACACTTCCAGTCTAGGGAATATACCTTGGGAAAACTGAAAATCAATAAGAAAGAGCCACCTCCAAATTTAGGGCTGCACTGACTACAAGAACCTCAACTTGGGTACACCTTAAATATCCCAGGAAATATAAAAATGGTTCAAAACATTGTGGTACTTACGTACGATGGAATATTCCTCAGCCATGAAATCAATGTCATAAGACCAGTAGCAGCAAAGTGAGTGGATTCAGGTACGATGATTCTAAGTGAAATAAGTCACACAGAAAAAGAAACTTATCATAAGATATCACTTATGAAGATCCTGTAAACATGGCTACACGTGAACTGAGTTAGGAAAGAGAACAGAGTCTCACATTTAGAAAACACTCTTATGCCTGCATAAAGGGGATGGAGAGGTGGGGTGATGCATAAAACCAGAGTTTGATATAAGCACAGGGACAGTTCCAAAAACCAACTTTGGAATAGACAAGACCTACACCTTCCTCAGTGAAAGAGACTCAAAACCCCATATTTCCCGCAGAGGAATATATCTGACTAGTAAGAATCTTAAAACCTATGTATTGATATGACTCCATAAGGGAATCAAGTGTGTCTAGAGTGGCATAAACATGGCAGCGAGAATCAGCTCAAACCCACTATAAAAAGGAATTTCAAAAGCAAAACCAAAAAACAGGGAAATTCTTTACAATTCCTTCAGGGTGTCTGAGGAAACCTGGAAAGACCCTATCTACAATGACAGCTGGATGTGGCATAAGGCTGGACACTTGGGACTGAGAGGATTGGTGAGATTGGGTGAGCAAATGCAGACCCTTTCAAGCAATAATGCATGGCCCCCATTTCAAGGGTCCCAACTCTCCAGGTTCAAGGGAATATTACTACAGCTATAACATGTACAGGAAACCTAGAGAATGGACACACTGTGAATACGAAAGGTTTCTAAAACTCAACGAATAGTCCCTCTCCTGGTGCTCCAGTTTGACTTTCCAACTGTCTTACTATCAATCTGCCAACTTGGAGAGACAGGCCCTTTAACCTCCTGGTTTGCACAGGTTCCCAATTTGCCAGAGGATGGAAGGGACGAGGGAGAACCCATGAGAGAGTAGCTGTTAGGCATTTGGACGGGCACATGTCACTCTAATTTCCCGGCAGGAAGAAGAATTAACCAAAGTCTCAGCCACCCACCGGGAACCAGTAGAGGACATGATCCAAAATTTTGGACTTGCGTTCAGCTCACAAAAAACGAGTTGAGAAATGGAGCTCAGGGGCACAGCAATTCACAAACTGGCAGAGTGATAAAGGACAACTATCGTCCAAAAATATGTTGACGGAAGTCAACGAGGCGGACTTGAAAGCGAGGCAAAATAGCAGGAAACAGATTTCAAGAGGTACCTTGGAATCGCCTGTAAAGCACAGGAAGAGGGGCACAACTTGGACAATGGTGCACTTGGCCAAAAAGGGCGTATGTGTTTTCTCCTGAATATATTCAGGAGAAAATGCATACGCCCTTTTTGTCCAAGCAAGCAAGCGGGCAATGCAGATCTGCACTACAAAGAAGTATCACTTCCCACCGGTCAAAAGGGACATCCACAAAATGTGTAAAAACCAGAAAGGCAAGACAGGCCCTGGAGAACTGGGAGCCTTGTTATGCTGATGGGCGGGATGTAAATTGCCAACTGCCTCACTGGAGGAGTGCATTGTGTTCCCTAAAACAAGTAAGCAACAGAGCTACAGAGCCAAGGCCACTTCCAGTCTAGGGAATATACCTTGGGAAAACTGAAAATCAATAAGAAAGAGCCACCTCCAAATTTAGGGCTGCACTGACTACAAGAACCTCAACTTGGGTACACCTTAAATATCCCAGGAAATATAAAAATGGTTCAAAACATTGTGGTACTTACGTACGATGGAATACCCCTCAGCCATGAAATCAATGTCATAAGACCAGTAGCAGCAAAGTGAGTGGATTCAGGTACGATGATTCTAAGTGAAATAAGTCACACAGAAAAAGAAACTTATCATAAGATATCACTTATGAAGATCCTGTAAACATGGCTACACGTGACCTGAGTTAGGAAAGAGAACAGAGTCTCACATTTAGAAAACACTCTTATGCCTGCAAAAAGGGGAAGGAGAGGTGGGGTGATGCATAAAACCAGAGTTTGATATAAGCACAGGGACCGTTTCAAATACCAACTTTGGAATTGACAAGACCGACACCTTCCTCAGTGAAAGAGACTCAAAACCCCATATTTCCCACAGAGGAATATATCTGACTAGTAAGAATCTTAAAACTTATGTATTGATATGTCTCCATAAGGGAATCAAGTGTGTCTAGAGTGGCATAAACATGGCAGCGAGAATCAGCTCAAACCCACTATAAAAAGGAATTTCAAAAGCAAAACCAAAAAACAGGGAAATTCTTTACAATTCCTTCAGGGTGTCTGAGGAAACCTGGAAAGACCCTGTCTACAATGACAGCTGGATGTGGCATAAGGCTGGACACTTGGGACTGAGAGGATTGGTGAGATTGGGTGAGCAAATGCAGACCCTTTCAAGCAATAATGCATGGCCCCCATTCCATGGGTCCCAACTCTCCATGTTCAAGGGAATATTACTACAGCTATAACATGTACAGGAAACCTAGAGAATGGACACACTGTGAATACGAAAGGTTTCTAAAACTCAACGAATAGTCCCTCTCCTGGTGCTCCAGTTTGACTTTCCAACTGCCTTACTATCAATCTCCCAACTTGGAGAGACAGGCCCTTTAACCTCCTGGTTTGCACAGGTTCCCAATTTGGCAGAGGATGGAAGGGACGAGGGAGAACCCATGAGAGAGTAGCTGTTAGGCATTTGGACGGGCACATGTCACTCTAATTTCCCGGCAGGAAGAAGAATTAACCAAAGTCTCAGCCACCCACCGGGAACCAGTATAGGACATGATCCAAAATTTTGGACTTGCGTTCAGCTCACAAAAAACGAGTTGAGAAATGGAGCTCAGGGGCACAGCAATTCACAAACTGGCAGAGTGATAAAGGACAACTATCGTCCAAAAATCTGTTGAGGGAAGTCAACGAGGCGGACTTGAAAGCGAGGCAAAATAGCAGGAAACAGATTTCAAGAGGTACGTTGGAATCGCCTGTAAAGCACAGGAAGAGGGGCACAACTTGGACAATGGTGCACTTGGCCAAAAAGGGTGTATGCGTTTTCTCCTGAATATATTCAGGAGAAAACGCATACGCCCTTTTTGGCCAAGCAAGCAAGCAGGCAATGCAAATCTGCACTACAAAGAAGTATCACTTCCCACCGGTCAAAAGGGACATCCACAAAATGTGTAAAAACCAGAAAGGCAAGACAGGCCCTGGAGAACAGGGGGCATTGTTATGCTGATGGGCGGGATGTCAATTGCCAACTGCCTCACTGGAGGAGTGCATTGTGTTCCCTAAAACAAGTAAACAACAGAGCTACAGAGCCAAGGCCACTTCCAGTCTAGGGAATATACCTTGGGAAAACTGAAAATCAATAAGAAAGAGCCACCTCCAAATTTAGGGCTGCACTGACTACAAGAACCTCAACTTGGATACACCTTAAATATCCCAGGAAATATAAAAATGGTTCAAAACATTGTGGTACTTACGTACGATGGAATATTCCTCAGCCATGAAATCAATGTCATAAGACCAGTAGCAGCAAAGTGAGTGGATTCAGGTACGATGATTCTAAGTGAAATAAGTCACACAGAAAAAGAAACTTATCATAAGATATCACTTATGAAGATCCTGTAAACATGGCTACACGTGAACTGAGTTAGGAAAGAGAACAGAGTCTCACATTTAGAAAACACTCTTATGCCTGCATAAAGGGGATGGAGAGGTGGAGTGATGCATAAAACCAGAGTTTGATATAAGCACAGGGACCGTTCCAAAAACCAACTTTGGAATAGACAAGACCTACACCTTCCTCAGTGAAAGAGACTCAAAACCCCATATTTCCCGCAGAGGAATATATCTGACTAGTAAGAATCTTAAAACCTATGTATTGATATGACTCCATAAGGGAATCAAGTGTGTCGAGAGTGGCATAAACATGGCAGCGAGAATCAGCTCAAACCCACTATAAAAAGGAATTTCAAAAGCAAAACCAAAAAACAGGGAAATTCTTTACAATTCCTTCAGGGTGTCTGAGGAAACCTGGAAAGACCCTATCTACAATGACAGCTGGATGTGGCATAAGGCTGGACACTTGGGACTGAGAGGATTGGTGAGATTGGGTGAGCAAATGCAGACCCTTTCAAGCAATAATGCATGGCCCCCATTCCATGGGTCCCAACTCTCCAGGTTCAAGGGAATATTACTACAGCTATAACATGTACAGGAAACCTAGAGAATGGACACACTGTGAATACGAAAGGTTTCTAAAACTCAACGAATAGTCCCTCTCCTGGTGCTCCAGTTTGACTTTCCAACTGCCTTACTATCAATCTCCCAACTTGGAGAGACAGGCCCTTTAACCTCTTGGTTTGCACAGGTTCCCAATTTGGCAGAGGATGGAAGGGACGAGGGAGAACCCATGAGAGATTAGCTGTTAGGCATTTGGACAGGCACATGTCACTCTAATTTCCCGGCAGGAAGAAGAATTAACCAAAGTCTCAGCCACCCACCGGGAACCAGTATAGGACATGATCCAAAATTTTGGACTTGCGTTCAGCTCACAAAAAACGAGTTGAGAAATGGAGCTCAGGGGCACAGCAATTCACAAACTGGCAGAGTGATAAAGGACAACTATCGTCCAAAAGTCTGTTGAGGGAAGTCAACGAGGCGGACTTGAAAGTGAGGCAAAATAGCAGGAAACAGATTTGAAGAGGTACGTTGGAATCGCCTGTAAAGCACAGGAAGAGGGGCACAACTTGGACAATGGTGCACTTGGCCAAAAAGGGCGTATGCGTTTTCTCCTGAATATATTCAGGAGAAAACGCATACGCCCTTTTTGGCCAAGCAAGCAAGCGGGCAATGCAAATCTGCACTACAAAGAAGTATCACTTCCCACCGGTCAAAAGGGACATCCACAAAATGTGTAAAAACCAGAAAGGCAAGACAGGCCCTGGAGAACAGGGAGCCTTGTTATGCTGATGGGCGGGACGTCAATTGCCAACTGCCTCACTGGAGGAGTGCATTGTGTTCCCTAAAACAAGTAAACAACAGAGCTACAGAGCCAAGGCCACTTCCAGTCTAGGGAATATACCTGGGGAAAACTGAAAATCAATAAGAAAGAGCCACCTCCAAATTTAGGGCTGCACTGGCTACAAGAACCTCAACTTGGGTACACCTTAAATATCCCAGGAAATATAAAAATGATTCAAAACATTGCGGTACTTACGTACGATGGAATATCCCTCAGCCATGAAATCAATGTCATAAGACCAGTAGCAGCAAAGTGAGTGGATTCAGGTACGATGATTCTAAGTGAAATAAGTCACACAGAAAAAGAAACTTATCATAAGATATCACTTATGAAGATCCTGTAAACATGGCTACACGTGAACTGAGTTAGGAAAGAGAACAGAGTCTCACATTTAGAAAACACTCTTATGCCTGCATAAAGGGGAAGGAGAGGTGGGGTGATGCATAAAACCAGAGTTTGATATAAGCACAGGGACCGTTCCAAAAACTAATTTTGGAATAGACAAGACCTACACCTTCCTCAGTGAAAGAGACTCAAAACCCCATATTTCCCGCAGAGGAATATATCTGACTAGTAAGAATCTTAAAACCTATGTATTGATATGTCTCCATAAGGGAATCAAGTGTGTCTAGAGTGGCATAAACATGGCAGCGAGAATCAGCTCAAACCCACTATAAAAAGGAATTTAAAAAGCAAAACCAAAAAACAGGGAAATTCTTTACAATTCCTTCAGGGTGTCTGAGGAAACCTGGAAAGACCCTATCTACAATGACAGCTGGATGTGGCATAAGGCTGGACACTTGGGACTGAGAGGATTGGTGAGATTGGGTGAGCAAATGCAGACCCTTTCAAGCAATAATGCATGGCCCCCATTCCATGGGTCCCAACTCTCCAGGTTCAAGGGAATATTACTACAGCTATAACATGTACAGGAAACCTAGAGAATGGACAGACTGTGAATACGAAAGGTTTCTAAAACTCAACGAATAGTCCCTCTCCTGGTGCTCCAGTTTGACTTTCCAACAGCCTTACTATCAATCTCCCAACTTGGAGAGACAGGCCCTTTAACCTCTTGGTTTGCACAGGTTCCCAATTTGGCAGAGGATGGAAGGGATGAGGGAGAACCCATGAGAGAGTAGCTGTTAGGCATTTGGACGGGCACATGTCACTCTAATTTCCCGGCAGGAAGAAGAATTAACCAAAGTCTCAGCCACCCACCGGGAACCAGTATAGGACATGATCCAAAATTTTGGACTTGCGTTCAGCTCACAAAAAATGAGTTGAGAAATGGAGCTCAGGGGCACAGCAATTCACAAACTGGCAGCGTGATAAAGGACAACTATCGTCCAAAAATCTGTTGAGGGAAGTCAACGAGGCGGAGTTGAAAGTGAGGCAAAATAGCAGGAAACAGATTTCAAGAGGTACGTTGGAATCCCCTGTAAAGCACAGGAAGAGGGGCACAACTTGGACAATGGTGCACTTGGCAAAAAGGGCGTATGCGTTTTCTCCTGAATATATTCAGGAGAAAACGCATACGCCCTTTTTGGCCAAGCAAGCAAGCGGGCAATGCAAATCTGCACTACAAAGAAGTATCACTTCCCACCGGTCAAAAGGGACATCCACAAAATGTGTAAAAACCAGAAAGGCAAGACAGGCCCTGGAGAACAGGGAGCCTTGTTATGCTGATGGGCGGGATGTCAATTGCCAACTGCCTCACTGGAGGAGTACATTGTGTTCCCTAAAACAAGTAAACAACAGAGCTACAGAGCCAAGGCCACTTCCAGTCTAGGGAATATACCTGGGGAAAACTGAAAATCAATAAGAAAGAGCCACCTCCAAATTTAGGGCTGCACTGGCTACAAGAACCTCAACTTGGGTACACCTTAAATATCCCAGGAAATATAAAAATGGTTCAAAACATTGTGGTACTTACGTACGATGGAATATCCCTCAGCCATGAAATCAATGTCATAAGACCAGTAGCAGCAAAGTGAGTGGATTCAGGTACGATGATTCTAAGTGAAATAAGTCACACAGAAAAAGAAACTTATCATAAGATATCACTTATGAAGATCCTGTAAACATGGCTACACGTGAACTGAGTTAGGAAAGAGAACAGAGTCTCACATTTAGAAAACACTCTTATGCCTGCATAAAGGGGAAGGAGAGGTGGGGTGATGCATAAAACCAGAGTTTGATATAAGCACAGGGACCGTTCCAAAAACCAACTTTGGAATAGACAAGACCGACACCTTCCTCAGTGAAAGAGACTCAAAACCCCGTATTTCCCGCAGAGGAATATATCTGACTAGTAAGAATCTTAAAACCTATGTATTGATATGACTCCATAAGGGAATCAAGTGTGTCTAGAGTGGCATAAACATGGCAGCGAGAATCAGCTCAAACCCACTATAAAAAGGAATTTCAAAAGCAAAACCAAAAAACAGGGAAATTCTTTACAATTCCTTCAGGGTGTCTGAGGAAACCTGGAAAGACCCTATCTACAATGGCAGCTGGATGTGGCATAAGGCTGGACACTTGGGACTGAGAGGATTGGTGAGATTGGGTGAGCAAATGCAGACCCTTTCAAGCAATAATGCATGGCCCCCATTCCATGGGTCCCAACTCTCCAGGTTCAAGGGAATATTACTACAGCTATAACATGTACAGGAAACCTAGAGAATGGACACACTGTGAATACGAAAGGTTTCTAAAACTCAACGAATAGTCCCTCTCCTGGTGCTCCAGTTTGACTTTCCAACTGCCTTACTATCAATCTCCCAACTTGGAGAGACAGGCCCTTTAACCTCCTGGTTTGCACAGGTTCCCAATTTGGCAGAGGATGGAAGGGACGAGGGAGAACCCATGAGAGAGTAGCTGTTAGGCATTTGGACGGGCACATGTCACTCTAATTTCCCGGCAGGAAGAAGAATTAACCAAAGTCTCAGCCACCCACTGGGAACCAGTATAGGACATGATCCAAAATTTTGGACTTGCGTTCAGCTCACAAAAAACGAGTTGAGAAATGGAGCTCAGGGGCACAGCAATTCACAAACTGGCAGAGTGATAAAGGACAACTATCGTCCAAAAATCTGTTGAGGGAAGTCAACGAGGCGGACTTGAAAGCGAGGCAAAATAGCAGGAAACAGATTTCAAGAGGTACCTTGGTATCGCCTGTAAAGCACAGGAAGAGGGGCACAACTTGGACAATGGTGCACTTGGCCAAAAAGGGCGTATGCGTTTTCTCCTGAATATATTCAGGAGAAAACGCATACGCCCATTTTGGCCAAGCAAGCAAGCGGGCAATGCAAATCTGCACTACAAAGAAGTATCACTTCCCACCGGTCAAAAGGGACATCCACAAAATGTGTAAAAACCAGAAAGGCAAGACAGGCCCTGGAGAACTGGGAGCCTTGTTATGCTGATGGGCGGGATGTAAATTGCCAACTGCCTCACTGGAGGAGTGCATTGTGTTCCCTAAAACAAGTAAACAACAGAGCTACAGAGCCAAGGCCACTTCCAGTCTAGGGAATATACCTGGGGAAAACTGAAAATCAATAAGAAAGAGCCACCTCCAAATTTAGGGCTGCACTGACTACAAGAACCTCAACTTGGGTACACCTTAAATATCCCAGGAAATATAAAAATGGTTCAAAACATTGTGGTACTTACGTACGATGGAATATCCCACAACCATGAAATCAATGTCATAAGACCAGTAGCAGCAAAGTGAGTGGATTCAGGTACGATGATTCTAAGTGAAATAAGTCACACAGAAAAAGGAACTTATCATAAGATATCACTTATGAAGATCCTGTAAACATGGCTACACGTGAACTGAGTTAGGAAAGAGAACAGAGTCTCACATTTAGAAAACACTCTTATGCCTGCATAAAGGGGATGGAGAGGTGGGGTGATGCATAAAACCAGAGTTTGATATAAGCACAGGGACCGTTCCAAAAACCAACTTTGGAATAGACAAGACCTACACCTTCCTCAGTGAAAGAGACTCAAAACCCCATATTTCCCGCAGAGGAATATATCTGACTAGTAAGAATCTTAAAACCTATGTATTGATATGTCTCCATAAGGGAATCAAGTGTGTCTAGAGTGGCATAAACATGGCAGCGAGAATCAGCTCAAACCCACTATAAAAAGGAATTTCAAAAGCAAAACCAAAAAACAGGGAAATTCTTTACAATTCCTTCAGGGTGTCTGAGGAAACCTGGAAAGACCCTATCTACCATCACAGCTGGATGTGGCATAAGGCTGGACACTTGGGACTGAGAGGATTGGTGAGATTGGGTGAGCAAATGCAGACCCTTTCAAGCAATAATGCATGGCCCCCATTCCATGGGTCCCAACTCTCCATGTTCAAGGGAATATTACTACAGCTATAACATGTACAGGAAACCTAGAGAATGGACACACTGTGAATACAAAAGGTTTCTAAAACTCAACGAATAGTCCCTCTCCTGGTGCTCCAGTTTGACTTTCCAACTGCCTTACTATCAATCTCCCAACTTGGAGAGACAGGCCCTTTAACCTCCTGGTTTGCACAGGTTCCCAATTTGGCAGAGGATGGAAGGGACGAGGGAGAACCCATGAGAGAGTAGCTGTTAGGCATTTGGACGGGCACATGTCACTCTAATTTCCCGGCAGGAAGAAGAATTAACCAAAGTCTCAGCCACCCACCGGGAACCAGTATAGGACATGATCCAAAATTTTGGACTTGCGTTCAGCTCACAAAAAACGAGTTGAGAAATGGAGCTCAGGGGCACAGCAATTCACAAACTGGCAGAGTGATAAAGGACAACTATCGTCCAAAAATCTGTTGAGGGAAGTCAACGAGGCGGACTTGAAAGCGAGGCAAAATAGCAGGAAACAGATTTCAAGAGGTACCTTGGAATCGCCTGTAAAGCACAGGAAGAGGGGCACAACTTGGACAATGGTGCACTTGGCCAAAAAGGGCGTATGCGTTTTCTCCTGAATATATTCAGGAGAAAACGCATACGCCCTTTTTGGCCAAGCAAGCAAGCGGGCAATGCAAATCTGCACTACAAAGAAGTATCACTTCAAACCGGTCAAAAGGGACATCCACAAAATGTGTAAAAACCAGAAAGGCAAGACAGGCCCTGGAGAACAGGGAGCCTTGTTATGCTGATGGGCGGGATGTAAATTGCCAACTGCCTCACTGGAGGAGTGCATTGTGTTCCCTAAAACAAGTAAACAACAGAGCTACAGAGCCAAGGCCACTTCCAGTCTAGGGAATATACCTGGGGAAAACTGAAAATCAATAAGAAAGAGCCACCTCCAAATTTAGGGCTGCACTGACTACAAGAACCTCAACTTGGGTACACCTTAAATATCCCAGGAAATATAAAAATGGTTCAAAACATTGTGGTACTTACGTACGATGGAATACCCCTCAGCCATGAAATCAATGTCATAAGACCAGTAGCAGCAAAGTGAGTGGATTCAGGTACGATGATTCTAAGTGAAATAAGTCACACAGAAAAAGAAACTTATCATAAGATATCACTTAGGAAGATCCTGTAAACATGGCTACACGTGACCTGAGTTAGGAAAGAGAACAGAGTCTCACATTTAGAAAACACTCTTATGCCTGCATAAAGGGGAAGGAGAGGTGGGGTGATGCATAAAACCAGAGTTTGATATAAGCACAGGGACCGTTTCAAAAACCAACTTTGGAATTGACAAGACCGACACCTTCCTCAGTGAAAGAGACTCAAAACCCCATATTTCCCCATGAGGAATATATCTGACTAGTAAGAATCTTAAAACCTATGTATTGATATGTCTCCATAAGGGAATCAAGTGTGTCTAGAGTGGCATAAACATGGCAGCGAGAATCAGCTCAAACCCACTATAAAAAGGAATTTCAAAAGCAAAACCAAAAAACAGGGAAATTCTTTACAATTCCTTCAGGGTGTCTGAGGAAACCTGGAAAGACCCTGTCTACAATGACAGCTGGATGTGGCATAAGGCTGGACACTTGGGACTGAGAGGATTGGTGAGATTGGGTGAGCAAATGCAGACCCTTTCAAGCAATAATGCATGGCCCCCATTCCATGGGTCCCAACTCTCCATGTTCAAGGGAATATTACTACAGCTATAACATGTACAGGAAACCTAGAGAATGGACACACTGTGAATACGAAAGGTTTCTAAAACTCAACGAATAGTCCCTCTCCTGGTGCTCCAGTTTGACATTCCAACTGCCTTACTATCAATCTCCCAACTTGGAGAGACAGGCCCTTTAACCTCCTGGTTTGCACAGGTTCCCAATTTTGCAGAGGATGGAAGGGACGAGGGAGAACCCATGAGAGAGTAGCTGTTAGGCATTTGGACGGGCACATGTCACTCTAATTTCCCGGCAGGAAGAAGAATTAACCAAAGTCTCAGCCACCCACCGGGAACCAGTATAGGACATGATCCAAAATTTTGGACTTGCGTTCAGCTCACAAAAAACGAGTTGAGAAATGGAGCTCAGGGGCACAGCAATTCACAAACTGGCAGAGTGATAAAGGACAACTATCGTCCAAAAATCTGTTGAGGGAAGTCAACGAGGCGGACTTGAAAGTGAGGCAAAATAGCAGGAAACAGATTTCAAGAGGTACGTTGGAATCGCCTGTAAAGCACAGGAAGAGGGGCACAACTTGGACAATGGTGCACTTGGCCAAAAAGGGCGTATGCGTTTTCTCCTGAATATATTCAGGAGAAAACGCATACGCCCTTTTTGGCCAAGCAAGCAAGCGGGCAATGCAAATCTGCACTACAAAGAAGTATCACTTCCCACCGGTCAAAAGGGACATCCACAAAATGTGTAAAAACCAGAAAGGCAAGACAGGCCCTGGAGAACAGGGGGCCTTGTTATGCTGATGGGCGGGATGTCAATTGCCAACTGCCTCACTGGAGGAGTGCATTGTGTTCCCTAAAACAAGTAAACAACAGAGTTACAGAGCCAAGGCCACTTCCAGTCTAGGGAATATACCTTGGGAAAACTGAAAATCAATAAGAAAGAGCCACCTCCAAATTTAGGGCTGCACTGACTACAAGAACCTCAACTTGGGTACACCTTAAATATCCCAGGAAATATAAAAATGGTTCAAAACATTGTGGTACTTACGTACGATGGAATATTCCTCAGCCATGAAATCAATGTCATAAGACCAGTAGCAGCAAAGTGAGTGGATTCAGGTACGATGATTCTAAGTGAAATAAGTCACACAGAAAAAGAAACTTATCATAAGATATCACTTATGAAGATCCTGTAAACATGGCTACACGTGAACTGAGTTAGGAAAGAGAACAGAGTCTCACATTTAGAAAACACTCTTATGCCTGCATAAAGGGGATGGAGAGGTGGGGTGATGCATAAAACCAGAGTTTGATATAAGCACAGGGACAGTTCCAAAAACCAACTTTGGAATAGACAAGACCTACACCTTCCTCAGTGAAAGAGACTCAAAACCCCATATTTCCCGCAGAGGAATATATCTGACTAGTAAGAATCTTAAAACCTATGTATTGATATGACTCCATAAGGGAATCAAGTGTGTCTAGAGTGGCATAAACATGGCAGCGAGAATCAGCTCAAACCCACTATAAAAAGGAATTTCAAAAGCAAAACCAAAAAACAGGGAAATTCTTTACAATTCCTTCAGGGTGTCTGAGGAAACCTGGAAAGACCCTATCTACAATGACAGCTGGATGTGGCATAAGGCTGGACACTTGGGACTGAGAGGATTGGTGAGATTGGGTGAGCAAATGCAGACCCTTTCAAGCAATAATGCATGGCCCCCATTTCATGGGTCCCAACTCTCCAGGTTCAAGGGAATATTACTACAGCTATAACATGTACAGGAAACCTAGAGAATGGACACACTGTGAATACGAAAGGTTTCTAAAACTCAACGAATAGTCCCTCTCCTGGTGCTCCAGTTTGACTTTCCAACTGTCTTACTATCAATCTCCCAACTTGGAGAGACAGGCCCTTTAACCTCCTGGTTTGCACAGGTTCCCAATTTGCCAGAGGATGGAAGGGACGAGGGAGAACCCATGAGAGAGTAGCTGTTAGGCATTTGGACGGGCACATGTCACTCTAATTTCCCGGCAGGAAGAAGAATTAACCAAAGTCTCAGCCACCCACCGGGAACCAGTAGAGGACATGATCCAAAATTTTGGACTTGCGTTCAGCTCACAAAAAACGAGTTGAGAAATGGAGCTCAGGGGCACAGCAATTCACAAACTGGCAGAGTGATAAAGGACAACTATCGTCCAAAAATATGTTGACGGAAGTCAACGAGGCGGACTTGAAAGCGAGGCAAAATAGCAGGAAACAGATTTCAAGAGGTACCTTGGAATCGCCTGTAAAGCACAGGAAGAGGGGCACAACTTGAACAATGGTGCACTTGGCCAAAAAGGGCGTATGTGTTTTCTCCTGAATATATTCAGGAGAAAATGCATACGCCCTTTTTGTCCAAGCAAGCAAGCGGGCAATGCAGATCTGCACTACAAAGAAGTATCACTTCCCACCGGTCAAAAGGGACATCCACAAAATGTGTAAAAACCAGAAAGGCAAGACAGGCCCTGGAGAACTGGGAGCCTTGTTATGCTGATGGGCGGGATGTAAATTGCCAACTGCCTCACTGGAGGAGTGCATTGTGTTCCCTAAAACAAGTAAGCAACAGAGCTACAGAGCCAAGGCCACTTCCAGTCTAGGGAATATACCTTGGGAAAACTGAAAATCAATAAGAAAGAGCCACCTCCAAATTTAGGGCTGCACTGACTACAAGAACCTCAACTTGGGTACACCTTAAATATCCCAGGAAATATAAAAATGGTTCAAAACATTGTGGTACTTACGTACGATGGAATACCCCTCAGCCATGAAATCAATGTCATAAGACCAGTAGCAGCAAAGTGAGTGGATTCAGGTACGATGATTCTAAGTGAAATAAGTCACACAGAAAAAGAAACTTATCATAAGATATCACTTATGAAGATCCTGTAAACATGGCTACACGTGACCTGAGTTAGGAAAGAGAACAGAGTCTCACATTTAGAAAACACTCTTATGCCTGCAAAAAGGGGAAGGAGAGGTGGGGTGATGCATAAAACCAGAGTTTGATATAAGCACAGGGACCGTTTCAAATACCAACTTTGGAATTGACAAGACCGACACCTTCCTCAGTGAAAGAGACTCAAAACCCCATATTTCCCACAGAGGAATATATCTGACTAGTAAGAATCTTAAAACTTATGTATTGATATGTCTCCATAAGGGAATCAAGTGTGTCTAGAGTGGCATAAACATGGCAGCGAGAATCAGCTCAAACCCACTATAAAAAGGAATTTCAAAAGCAAAACCAAAAAACAGGGAAATTCTTTACAATTCCTTCAGGGTGTCTGAGGAAACCTGGAAAGACCCTGTCTACAATGACAGCTGGATGTGGCATAAGGCTGGACACTTGGGACTGAGAGGATTGGTGAGATTGGGTGAGCAAATGCAGACCCTTTCAAGCAATAATGCATGGCCCCCATTCCATGGGTCCCAACTCTCCATGTTCAAGGGAATATTACTACAGCTATAACATGTACAGGAAACCTAGAGAATGGACACACTGTGAATACGAAAGGTTTCTAAAACTCAACGAATAGTCCCTCTCCTGGTGCTCCAGTTTGACTTTCCAACTGCCTTACTATCAATCTCCCAACTTGGAGAGACAGGCCCTTTAACCTCCTGGTTTGCACAGGTTCCCAATTTGGCAGAGGATGGAAGGGACGAGGGAGAACCCATGAGAGAGTAGCTGTTAGGCATTTGGACGGGCACATGTCACTCTAATTTCCCGGCAGGAAGAAGAATTAACCAAAGTCTCAGCCACCCACCGGGAACCAGTATAGGACATGATCCAAAATTTTGGACTTGCGTTCAGCTCACAAAAAACGAGTTGAGAAATGGAGCTCAGGGGCACAGCAATTCACAAACTGGCAGAGTGATAAAGGACAACTATCGTCCAAAAATCTGTTGAGGGAAGTCAACGAGGCGGACTTGAAAGCGAGGCAAAATAGCAGGAAACAGATTTCAAGAGGTACGTTGGAATCGCCTGTAAAGCACAGGAAGAGGGGCACAACTTGGACAATGGTGCACTTGGCCAAAAAGGGTGTATGCGTTTTCTCCTGAATATATTCAGGAGAAAACGCATACGCCCTTTTTGGCCAAGCAAGCAAGCGGGCAATGCAAATCTGCACTACAAAGAAGTATCACTTCCCACCGGTCAAAAGGGACATCCACAAAATGTGTAAAAACCAGAAAGGCAAGACAGGCCCTGGAGAACAGGGGGCATTGTTATGCTGATGGGCGGGATGTCAATTGCCAACTGCCTCACTGGAGGAGTGCATTGTGTTCCCTAAAACAAGTAAACAACAGAGCTACAGAGCCAAGGCCACTTCCAGTCTAGGGAATATACCTTGGGAAAACTGAAAATCAATAAGAAAGAGCCACCTCCAAATTTAGGGCTGCACTGACTACAAGAACCTCAACTTGGATACACCTTAAATATCCCAGGAAATATAAAAATGGTTCAAAACATTGTGGTACTTACGTACGATGGAATATTCCTCAGCCATGAAATCAATGTCATAAGACCAGTAGCAGCAAAGTGAGTGGATTCAGGTACGATGATTCTAAGTGAAATAAGTCACACAGAAAAAGAAACTTATCATAAGATATCACTTATGAAGATCCTGTAAACATGGCTACACGTGAACTGAGTTAGGAAAGAGAACAGAGTCTCACATTTAGAAAACACTCTTATGCCTGCATAAAGGGGATGGAGAGGTGGAGTGATGCATAAAACCAGAGTTTGATATAAGCACAGGGACCGTTCCAAAAACCAACTTTGGAATAGACAAGACCGACACCTTCCTCAGTGAAAGAGACTCAAAACCCCGTATTTCCCGCAGAGGAATATATCTGACTAGTAAGAATCTTAAAACCTATGTATTGATATGACTCCATAAGGGAATCAAGTGTGTCGAGAGTGGCATAAACATGGCAGCGAGAATCAGCTCAAACCCACTATAAAAAGGAATTTCAAAAGCAAAACCAAAAAACAGGGAAATTCTTTACAATTCCTTCAGGGTGTCTGAGGAAACCTGGAAAGACCCTATCTACAATGACAGCTGGATGTCGCATAAGGCTGGACACTTGGGACTGAGAGGATTGGTGAGATTGGGTGAGCAAATGCAGACCCTTTCAAGCAATAATGCATGGCCCCCATTCCATGGGTCCCAACTCTCCAGGTTCAAGGGAATATTACTACAGCTATAACATGTACAGGAAACCTAGAGAATGGACACACTGTGAATACGAAAGGTTTCTAAAACTCAACGAATAGTCCCTCTCCTGGTGCTCCAGTTTGACTTTCCAACTGCCTTACTATCAATCTCCCAACTTGGAGAGACAGGCCCTTTAACCTCCTGGTTTGCACAGGTTCCCAATTTGGCAGAGGATGGAAGGGACGAGGGAGAACCCATGAGAGAGTAGCTGTTAGGCATTGGGACGGGCACATGTCACTCTAATTTCCCGGCAGGAAGAAGAATTAACCAAAGTCTCAGCCACCCACCGGGAACCAGTATAGGACATGATCCAAAATTTTGGACTTGCGTTCAGCTCACAAAAAACGAGTTGAGAAATGGAGCTCAGGGGCACAGCAATTCACAAACTGGCAGAGTGATAAAGGACAACTATCGTCCAAAAATCTGTTGAGGGAAGTCAACGAGGCGGACTTGAAAGCGAGGCAAAATAGCAGGAAACAGATTTCAAGAGGTACCTTGGAATCGCCTGTAAAGCACAGGAAGAGGGGCACAACTTGGACAATGGTGCACTTGGCCAAAAAGGGCGTATGCATTTTCTCCTGAATATATTCAGGAGAAAACGCATACGCCCTTTTTGGCCAAGCAAGCAAGTGGGCAATGCAAATCTGCACTACAAAGAAGTATCACTTCCCACCGGTCAAAAGGGACATCCACAAAATGTGTAAAAACCAGAAAGGCAAGACAGGCCCTGGAGAACAGGGGGCCTTGTTATGCTGATGGGCGGGATGTAAATTGCCAACTGCCTCACTGGAGGAGTGCATTGTGTTCCCTAAAACAAGTAAACAACAGAGCTACAGAGCCAAGGCCACTTCCAGTCTAGGGAATATACCTTGGGAAAACTGAAAATCAATAAGAAAGAGCCACCTCCAAATTTAGGGCTGCACTGACTACAAGAACCTCAACTTGGGTACACCTTAAATATCCCAGGAAATATAAAAATGGTTCAAAACATTGTGGTACTTACGTACGATGGAATATCCCTCAGCCATGAAATCAATGTCATAAGACCAGTAGCAGCAAAGTGAGTGGATTCAGGTACGATGATTCTAAGTGAAATAAGTCACACAGAAAAAGAAACTTATCATAAGATATCACTTATGAAGATCCTGTAAACATGGCTACACGTGAACTGAGTTAGGAAAGAGAACAGAGTCTCACATTTAGAAAACACTCTATGCCTGCATAAAGGGGAAGGAGAGGTGGGGTGATGCATAAAACCAGAGTTTGATATAAGCACAGGGACCGTTTCAAAAACCAACTTTCGAATTGACAAGACCGACACCTTCCTCAGTGAAAGAGACTCAAAACCCCATATTTCCCACAGAGGAATATATCTGACTAGTAAGAATCTTAAAACTTATGTATTGATATGTCTCCATAAGGGAATCACGTGTGTCTAGAGTGGCATAAACATGGCAGCGAGAATCAGCTCAAACCCACTATAAAAAGGAATTTCAAAAGCAAAACCAAAAAACAGGGAAATTCTTTCCAATTCCTTCAGGGTGTCTGAGGAAACCTGGAAAGACCCTATCTACAATGACAGCTGGATGTGGCATAAGGCTGGACACTTGGGACTGAGAGGATTGGTGAGATTGGGTGAGCAAATGCAGACACTTTCAAGCAATAATGCATGGCCCCCATTCCATGGGTCCCAACTCTCCAGGTTCAAGGGAATATTACTACAGCTATAACATGTACAGGAAACCTAGAGAATGGACACACTGTGAATACGAAAGGTTTCTAAAACTCAACGAATAGTCCCTCTCCTGGTGCTCCAGTTTGACTTTCCAACTGCCTTACTATCAATCTCCCAACTTGGAGAGACAGGCCCTTTAACCTCCTGGTTTGCACAGGTTCCCAATTTGGCAGAGGATGGAAGGGACGAGGGAGAACCCATGAGAGAGTAGCTGTTAGGCATTGGGACGGGCACATGTCACTCTAATTTCCCGGCAGGAAGAAGAATTAACCAAAGTCTCAGCCACCCACCGGGAACCAGTATAGGACATGATCCAAAATTTTGGACTTGCGTTCAGCTCACAAAAAACGAGTTGAGAAATGGAGCTCAGGGGCACAGCAATTCACAAACTGGCAGAGTGATAAAGGACAACTATCGTCCAAAAGTCTGTTGAGGGAAGTCAACGAGGCGGACTTGAAAGTGAGGCAAAATAGCAGGAAACAGATTTGAAGAGGTACGTTGGAATCGCCTGTAAAGCACAGGAAGAGGGGCACAACTTGGACAATGGTGCACTTGGCCAAAAAGGGCGTATGCGTTTTCTCCTGAATATATTCAGGAGAAAACGCATACGCCCATTTTGGCCAAGCAAGCAAGCGGGCAATGCAAATCTGCACTACAAAGAAGTATCACTTCCCACCGGTCAAAAGGGACATCCACAAAATGTGTAAAAACCAGAAAGGCAAGACAGGCCCTGGAGAACAGGGAGCCTTGTTATGCTGATGGGCGGGATGTAAATTGCCAACTGCCTCACTGGAGGAGTGCATTGTGTTCCCTAAAACAAGTAAACAACAGAGCTACAGAGCCAAGGCCACTTCCAGTCTAGGGAATATACCTTGGGAAAACTGAAAATCAATAAGAAAGAGCCACCTCCAAATTTAGGGCTGCACTGACTACAAGAACCTCAACTTGGGTACACCTTAAATATCCCAGGAAATATAAAAATGGTTCAAAACATTGTGGTACTTACGTACGATGCAATATTCCTCAGCCATGAAATCAATGTCATAAGACCAGTAGCAGCAAAGTGAGTGGATTCAGGTACGATGATTCTAAGTGAAATAAGTCACACAGAAAAAAGAAACTTATCATAAGATATCACTTATGAAGATCCTGTAAACATGGCTACACGTGAACTGAGTTAGGAAAGAGAACAGAGTCTCACATTTAGAAAACACTCTTATGCCCGCATAAAGGGGAAGGAGAGGTGGGGTGATGCATAAAACCAGAGTTTGATATAAGCACAGGGACCGTTTCAAAAACCAACTTTGGAACTGACAAGACCGACACCTTCCTCAGTGAAAGAGACTCAAAACCCCATATTTCCCACAGAGGAATATATCTGACTAGTAAGAATCTTAAAACCTATGTATTGATATGTCTCCATAAGGGAATCAAGTGTATCTAGAGTGGCATAAACATGGCAGCGAGAATCAGCTCAAACCCACTATAAAAAGGAATTTCAAAAGCAAAACCAAAAAACAGGGAAATTCTTTACAATTCCTTCAGGGTGTCTGAGGAAACCTGGAAAGACCCTATCTACAATGACAGCTGGATGTGGCATAAGGCTGGACACTTGGGACTGAGAGGATTAGTGAGATTGGGTGAGCAAATGCAGACCCTTTCAAGCAATAATGCATGGCCCCCATTCCATGGGTCCCAACTCTCCAGGTTCAAGGGGATATTACTACAGCTATAACATGTACAGGAAACCTAGAGAATGGACACACTGTGAATACGAAAGGTTTCTAAAACTCAAAGAATAGTCCCTCTCCTGGTGCTCCAGTTTGACTTTCCAACTGCCTTACTATCAATCTCCCAACTTGGAGAGACAGGCCCTTTAACCTCCTGGATTGCACAGGTTCCCAATTTGGCAGAGGATGGAAGGGACGAGGGAGAACCCATGAGAGAGTAGCTGTTAGGCATTTGGACGGGCACATGTCACTCTAATTTCCCGGCAGGAAGAAGAATTAACCAAAGTCTCAGCCACCCACCGGGAACCAGTAGAGGACATGATCCAAAATTTTGGACTTGCGTTCAGCTCACAAAAAACGAGTTGAGAAATGGAGCTCAGGGGCACAGCAATTCACAAACTGGCAGAGTGATAAAGGACAACTATTGTCCAAAAGTCTGTTGAGGGAAGTCAACGAGGCGGACTTGAAAGTGAGGCAAAATAGCAGGAAACAGATTTGAAGAGGTACGTTGGAATCGCCTGTAAAGCACAGGAAGAGGGGCACAACTTGAACAATGGTGCACTTGGCCAAAAAGGGCGTATGCGTTTTCTCCTGAATATATTCAGGAGAAAACGCATACGCCCTTTTTGGCCAAGCAAGTAAGCGGGCAATGCAAATCTGCACTACAAAGAAGTATCATTTCCCACCGGTCAAAAGGGACATCCACAAAATGTGTAAAAACCAGAAAGGCAAGACAGGCCCTGGAGAACAGGGAGCCTTGTTATGCTGATGGGCGGGATGTAAATTGCCAACTGCCTCACTGGAGGAGTGCATTGTGTTCCCTAAAACAAGTAAACAACAGAGCTACAGAGCCAAGGCCACTTCCAGTCTAGGGAATATACCTTGGGAAAACTGAAAATCAATAAGAAAGAGCCACCTCCAAATTTAGGGCTGCACTGACTACAAGAACCTCAACTTGGGTACACCTTAAATATCCCAGGAAATATAAAAATGGTTCAAAACATTGTGGTACTTACGTACGATGGAATATCCCTCAGCCATGAAATCAATGTCATAAGACCAGTAGCAGCAAAGTGAGTGGATTCAGGTACGAAGATTCTAAGTGAAATAAGTCACACAGAAAAAGAAACTTATCATAAGATATCACTTATGAAGATCCTGTAAACATGGCTACACGTGAACTGAGTTAGGAAAGAGAACAGTGTCTCACATTTAGAAAACACTCTTCTGCCTGCATAAAGGGGAAGGAGAGGTGGGGTGATGCATAAAACCAGAGTTTGATATAAGCACAGGGACCGTTTCAAAAACCAACTTTGGAATTGACATGACTGACACCTTCCTCAGTGAAAGAGACTCAAAACCCCATATTTCCCACAGAGGAATATATCTGACTAGTAAGAATCTTAAAACTTATGTATTGATATGTCTCCATAAGGGAATCAAGTGTGTCTAGAGTGGCATAAACATGGCAGCGAGAATCAGCTCAAACCCACTATAAAAAGGAATTTCAAAAGCAAAACCAAAAAACAGGGAAATTCTTTACAATTCCTTCAGGGTGTCTGAGGAAACCTGGAAAGACCCTATCTACAATGACAGCTGGATGTGGCATAAGGCTGGACACTTGGGACTGAGAGGATTGGTGAGATTGGGTGAGCAAATGCAGACCCGTTCAAGCAATAATGCATGGCCCCCATTCCATGGCTCCCAACTCTCCAGGTTCAAGGGAATATTACTACAGCTATAACATGTACAGGAAGCCTAGAGAATGGACACACTGTGAATACGAAAGGTTTCTAAAACTCAACGAATAGTCCCTCTCCTGGTGCTCCAGTTTGACTTTCCAACTGCCTTACTATCAATCTCCCAACTTGGAGAGACAGGCCCTTTAACCTCCTGGTTTGCACAGGTTCCCAATTTGGCAGAGGATGGAAGGGACGAGGGAGAACCCATGAGAGAGTAGCTGTTAGGCATTTGGACGGGCACATGTCACTCTAATTTCCCGGCAGGAAGAAGAATTAACCAAAGTCTCAGCCACCCACCGGGAACCAGTATAGGACATGATCCAAAATTTTGGACTTGCGTTCAGCTCCCAAAAAACGAGTTGAGAAATGGAGCTCAGGGGCACAGCAATTCACAAACTGGCAGAGTGATAAAGGACAACTATCGTCCAAAAATCTGTTGAGGGAAGTCAACGAGGCGGACTTGAAAGCGAGGCAAAATAGCAGGAAACAGATTTCAAGAGGTACGTTGGAATCGCCTGTAAAGCACAGGAAGAGGGGCACAACTTGGACAATGGTGCACTTGGCCAAAAAGGGCGTATGCGCTTTCTCCTGAATATATTCAGGAGAAAACGCATACGCCCTTTTTGGCCAAGCAAGCAAGCGGGCAATGCAAATCTGCACTACAAAGAAGTATCATTTCCCACCGGTCAAAAGGGACATCCACAAAATGTGTAAAAATCAGAACGGCAAGACAGGCCCTGGAGAACAGGGGGCCTTGTTATGCTGATGGGCGGGATGTCAATTGCCAACTGCCTCACTGGAGGAGTGCATTGTGTTCCCTAAAACAAGTAAACAACAGAGCTACAGAGCCAAGGCCACTTCCAGTCTAGGGAATATACCTTGGGAAAACTGAAAATCAATAAGAAAGAGCCACCTCCAAATTTAGGGCTGCACTGACTACAAGAACCTCAACTTGGGTACACCTTAAATATCCCAGGAAATATAAAAATGGTTCAAAACATTGTGGTACTTACGTACGATGGAATATTCCTCAGACATGAAATCAATGTCATAAGAGCAGTAGCAGCAAAGTGAGTGGATTCAGGTACGATGATTCTATGTGAAATAAGTCACACAGAAAAAGAAACTTATCATAAGATATCACTTATGAAGATCCTGTAAACATGGCTACACGTGAACTGAGTTAGGAAAGAGAACAGAGTCTCACATTTAGAAAACACTCTTATGCCTGCATAAAGGGGATGGAGAGGTGGGGTGATGTATAAAACCAGAGTTTGATATAACTACAGGGACCGTTCCAAAAACCAACTTTGGAATAGACAAGACCGACACCTTCCTCAGTGAAAGAGACTCAAAACCCCATATTTCCCGCAGAGGAATATATCTGACTAGTAAGAATCTTAAAACTTATGTATTGATATGAATCCATAAGGGAATCAAGTGTGTCTAGAGTGGCATAAACATGGCAGCGAGAATCAGCTCAAACCCACTATAAAAAGGAATTTCAAAAGCAAAACCAAAAAACAGGGAAATTCTTTACAATTCCTTCAGGGTGTCTGAGGAAACCTGGAAAGACCCTATCTACAATGACAGTTGGATGTGGCATAAGGCTGGACACTTGGGACTGAGAGGATTGGTGAGATTGGGTGAGCAAATGCAGACCCTTTCAAGCAATAATGCATGGCCCCCATTCCATGGGTCCCAACTCTCCAGGTTCAAGGGAATATTACTACAGCTATAACATGTACAGGAAACCTAGAGAATGGACACACCGTGAATACGAAAGGTTTCTAAAACTCAACGAATAGTCCCTCTCCTGGTGCTCCAGTTTGACTTTCCAACTGCCTTACTATCAATCTCCCAACTTGGAGAGACAGGCCCTTTAACCTCCTGGTTTCCACAGGTTCCCAATTTGGCAGAGGATGGAAGGGACGAGGGAGAACCCATGAGAGAGTAGCTGTTAGGCATTTGGACGGGCACATGTCACTCTAATTTCCCGGCAGGAAGAAGAATTAACCAAAGTCTCAGCCACCCACCGGGAACCAGTATAGGACATGATCCAAAATTTTGGACTTGCGTTCAGCTCCCAAAAAACGAGTTGAGAAATGGAGCTCAGGGGCACAGCAATTCACAAACTGGCAGAGTGATAAAGGACAACTATCGTCCAAAAATCTGTTGAGGGAAGTCAACGAGGCGGTCTTGAAAGCGAGGCAAAATAGCAGGAAACAGATTTCAAGAGGTACGTTGGAATCGCCTGTAAAGCACAGGAAGAGGGGCACAACTTGGACAATGGTGCACTTGGCCAAAAAGGGCGTATGCGTTTTCTCCTGAATATATTCAGGAGAAAACGCATACGCCCTTTTTGGCCAAGCAAGCAAGCGGGCAATGCAAATCTGCACTACAAAGAAGTATCATTTCCCACTGGTCAAAAGGGACATCCACAAAATGTGTAAAAACCAGAAAGGCAAGACAGGCCCTGGAGAACAGGGAGCCTTGTTATGCTGATGATCGGGATGTAAATTGCCAACTGCCTCACTGGAGGAGTGCATTGTGTTCCCTAAAACAAGTAAACAACAGAGCTACAGAGCCAAGGCCACTTCCAGTCTAGGGAATATACCTTGGGAAAACTGAAAATCAATAAGAAAGAGCCACCTCCAAATTTAGGGCTGCACTGACTACAAGAACCTCAACTTGGGTACACCTTAAATATCCCAGGAAATATAAAAATGGTTCAAAACATTGTGGTACTTACGTACGATGGAATACCCCTCAGCCATGAAATCAATGTCATAAGACCAGTAGCAGCAAAGTGAGTGGATTCAGGTACGATGATTCTAAGTGAAATAAGTCACACAGAAAAATAAACTTATCATAAGATATCACTTATGAAGATCCTGTAAACATGGCTACACGTGACCTGAGTTAGGAAAGAGAACAGAGTCTCACATTTAGAAAACACTCTTATGCCTGCAAAAAGGGGAAGGAGAGGTGGGGTGATGCATAAAACCAGAGTTTGATATAAGCACAGGGACCGTTTCAAAAACCAACTTTGGAATTGACAAGACCGACACCTTCCTCAGTGAAAGAGACTCAAAACCCCATATTTCCCACAGAGGAATATATCTGACTAGTAAGAATCTTAAAACTTATGTATTGATATGTCTCCATAAGGGAATCAAGTGTGTCTAGAGTGGCATAAACATGGCAGCGAGAATCAGCTCAAACCCACTATAAAAAGGAATTTCAAAAGCAAAACCAAAAAACAGGGAAATTCTTTACAATTCCTTCAGGGTGTCTGAGGAAACCTGGAAAGACCCTGTCTACAATGACAGCTGGATGTGGCATAAGGCTGGACACTTGGGACTGAGAGGATTGGTGAGATTGGGTGAGCAAATGCAGACCCTTTCAAGCAATAATGCATGGCCCCCATTCCATGGGTCCCAACTCTCCAGGTTCAAGGGAATATTACTACAGCTATAACATGTACAGGAAACCTAGAGAATGGACACACTGTGAATACGAAAGGTTTCTAAAACTCAACGAATAGTCCCTCTCCTGGTGCTCCAGTTTGACTTTCCAACTGCCTTACTATCAATCTCCCAACTTGGAGAGACAGGCCCTTTAACCTCCTGGTTTGCACAGGTTCCCAATTTGGCAGAGGATGGAAGGGACGAGGGAGAACCCATGAGAGAGTAGCTGTTAGGCATTTGGACGGGCACATGTCACTCTAATTTCCCGGCAGGAAGAAGAATTAACCAAAGTCTCAGCCACCCACCGGGAACCAGTATAGGACATGATCCAAAATTTTGGACTTGCATTCAGCTCACAAAAAACGAGTTGAGAAATGGAGCTCAGGGGCACAGCAATTCACAAACTGGCAGAGTGATATAGGACAACTATCGTCCAAAAATCTGTTGAGGGAAGTCAACGAGGCGGACTTGAAAGCGAGGCAAAATAGCAGGAAACAGATTTCAAGAGGTACGTTGGAATCGCCTGTAAAGCACAGGAAGAGGGGCACAACTTGGACAATGGTGCACTTGGCCAAAAAGGGCGTATGCGTTTTCTCCTGAATATATTCAGGAGAAAACGCATACGCCCTTTTTGGCCAAGCAAGCAAGCGGGCAATGCAAATCTGCACTACAAAGAAGTATCACTTCCCACCGGTCAAAAGGGACATCCACAAAATGTGTAAAAACCAGAAAGGCAAGACAGGCCCTGGAGAACAGGGGGCATTGTTATGCTGATGGGCGGGATGTCAATTGCCAACTGCCTCACTGGAGGAGTGCATTGTGTTCCCTAAAACAAGTAAACAACAGAGCTACAGAGCCAAGGCCACTTCCAGTCTAGGGAATATACCTTGGGAAAACTGAAAATCAATAAGAAAGAGCCACCTCCAAATTTAGGGCTGCACTGACTACAAGAACCTCAACTTGGATACACCTTAAATATCCCAGGAAATATAAAAATGGTTCAAAACATTGTGGTACTTACGTACGATGGAATATTCCTCAGCCATGAAATCAATGTCATAAGACCAGTAGCAGCAAAGTGAGTGGATTCAGGTACGATGATTCTAAGTGAAATAAGTCACACAGAAAAAGAAACTTATCATAAGATATCACTTATGAAGATCCTGTAAACATGGCTACACGTGAACTGAGTTAGGAAAGAGAACAGAGTCTCACATTTAGAAAACACTCTTATGCCTGCATAAAGGGGATGGAGAGGTGGAGTGATGCATAAAACCAGAGTTTGATATAAGCACAGGGACCGTTCCAAAAACCAACTTTGGAATAGACAAGACCTACACCTTCCTCAGTGAAAGAGACTCAAAACCCCATATTTCCCGCAGAGGAATATATCTGACTAGTAAGAATCTTAAAACCTATGTATTGATATGACTCCATAAGGGAATCAAGTGTGTCGAGATTGGCATAAACATGGCAGCGAGAATCAGCTCAAACCCACTATAAAAAGGAATTTCAAAAGCAAAACCAAAAAACAGGAAAATTCTTTACAATTCCTTCAGGGTGTCTGAGGAAACCTGGAAAGACCCTATCTACAATGACAGCTGGATGTGGCATAAGGCTGGACACTTGGGACTGAGAGGATTGGTGAGATTGGGTGAGCAAATGCAGACCCTTTCAAGCAATAATGCATGGCCCCCATTCCATGGGTCCCAACTCTCCAGGTTCAAGGGAATATTACTACAGCTATAACATGTACAGGAAACCTAGAGAATGGACACACTGTGAATACGAAAGGTTTCTAAAACTCAACGAATAGTCCCTCTCCTGGTGCTCCAGTTTGACTTTCCAACTGCCTTACTATCAATCTCCCAACTTGGAGAGACAGGCCCTTTAACCTCCTGGTTTGCACAGGTTCGCAATTTGGCAGAGGATGGAAGGGACGAGGGAGAACCCATGAGAGAGTATCTGTTAGGCATTGGGACGGGCACATGTCACTCTAATTTCCCGGCAGGAAGAAGAATTAACCAAAGTCTCAGCCACCCACCGGGAACCAGTAGAGGACATGATCCAAAATTTTGGACTTGCGTTCAGCTCACAAAAAACGAGTTGAGAAATGGAGCTCAGGGGCACAGCAATTCACAAACTGGCAGAGTGATAAAGGACAACTATCGTCCAAAAGTCTGTTGAGGGAAGTCAACGAGGCGGACTTGAAAGTGAGGCAAAATAGCAGGAAACAGATTTGAAGAGGTACGTTGGAATCGCCTGTAAAGCACAGGAAGAGGGGCACAACTTGGACAATGGTGCACTTGGCCAAAAAGGGCGTATGCGTTTTCTCCTGAATATATTCAGGAGAAAACGCATACGCCCATTTTGGCCAAGCAAGCAAGCGGGCAATGCAAATCTGCACTACAAAGAAGTATCACTTCCCACCGGTCAAAAGGGACATCCACAAAATGTGTAAAAACCAGAAAGGCAAGACAGGCCCTGGAGAACAGGGAGCCTTGTTATGCTGATGGGCGGGATGTAAATTGCCAACTGCCTCACTGGAGGAGTGCATTGTGTTCCCTAAAACAAGTAAACAACAGAGCTACAGAGCCAAGGCCACTTCCAGTCTAGGGAATATACCTTGGGAAAACTGAAAATCAATAAGAAAGAGCCACCTCCAAATTTAGGGCTGCACTGACTACAAGAACCTCAACTTGGGTACACCTTAAATATCCCAGGAAATATAAAAATGGTTCAAAACATTGTGGTACTTACGTACGATGCAATATTCCTCAGCCATGAAATCAATGTCATAAGACCAGTAGCAGCAAAGTGAGTGGATTCAGGTACGATGATTCTAAGTGAAATAAGTCACACAGAAAAAAGAAACTTATCATAAGATATCACTTATGAAGATCCTGTAAACATGGCTACACGTGAACTGAGTTAGGAAAGAGAACAGAGTCTCACATTTAGAAAACACTCTTATGCCCGCATAAAGGGGAAGGAGAGGTGGGGTGATGCATAAAACCAGAGTTTGATATAAGCACAGGGACCGTTTCAAAAACCAACTTTGGAACTGACAAGACCGACACCTTCCTCAGTGAAAGAGACTCAAAACCCCATATTTCCCACAGAGGAATATATCTGACTAGTAAGAATCTTAAAACCTATGTATTGATATGTCTCCATAAGGGAATCAAGTGTATCTAGAGTGGCATAAACATGGCAGCGAGAATCAGCTCAAACCCACTATAAAAAGGAATTTCAAAAGCAAAACCAAAAAACAGGGAAATTCTTTACAATTCCTTCAGGGTGTCTGAGGAAACCTGGAAAGACCCTATCTACAATGACAGCTGGATGTGGCTTAAGGCTGGACACTTGGGACTGAGAGGATTAGTGAGATTGGGTGAGCAAATGCAGACCCTTTCAAGCAATAATGCATGGCCCCCATTCCATGGGTCCCAACTCTCCAGGTTCAAGGGGATATTACTACAGCTATAACATGTACAGGAAACGTAGAGAATGGACACACTGTGAATACGAAAGGTTTCTAAAACTCAACGAATAGTCCCTCTCCTGGTGCTCCAGTTTGACTTTCCAACTGCCTTACTATCAATCTCCCAACTTGGAGAGACAGGCCCTTTAACCTCCTGGTTTGCACAGGTTCCCAATTTGGCAGAGGATGGAAGGGACGAGGGAGAACCCATGAGAGAGTAGCTGTTAGGCATTTGGACGGGCACATGTCACTCTAATTTCCCGGCAGGAAGAAGAATTAACCAAAGTCTCAGCCACCCACCGGGAACCAGTAGAGGACATGATCCAAAATTTTGGACTTGCGTTCAGCTCACAAAAAACGAGTTGAGAAATGGAGCTCAGGGGCACAGCAATTCACAAACTGGCAGAGTGATAAAGGACAACTATTGTCCAAAAGTCTGTTGAGGGAAGTCAACGAGGCGGACTTGAAAGTGAGGCAAAATAGCAGGAAACAGATTTGAAGAGGTACGTTGGAATCGCCTGTAAAGCACAGGAAGAGGGGCACAACTTGGACAATGGTGCACTTGGCCAAAAAGGGCGTATGCGTTTTCTCCTGAATATATTCAGGAGAAAACGCATACGCCCATTTTGGCCAAGCAAGCAAGCGGGCAATGCAAATCTGCACTACAAAGAAGTATCACTTCCCACCGGTCAAAAGGGACATCCACAAAATGTGTAAAAACCAGAAAGGCAAGACAGGCCCTGGAGAACAGGGAGCCTTGTTATGCTGATGGGCGGGATGTAAATTGCCAACTGCCTCACTGGAGGAGTGCATTGTGTTCCCTAAAACAAGTAAACAACAGAGCTACAGAGCCAAGGCCACTTCCAGTCTAGGGAATATACCTTGGGAAAACTGAAAATCAATAAGAAAGAGCCACCTCCAAATTTAGGGCTGCACTGACTACAAGAACCTCAACTTGGGTACACCTTAAATATCCCAGGAAATATAAAAATGGTTCAAAACATTGTGGTACTTACGTACGATGGAATATCCCTCAGCCATGAAATCAATGTCATAAGACCAGTAGCAGCAAAGTGAGTGGATTCAGGTACGAAGATTCTAAGTGAAATAAGTCACACAGAAAAAGAAACTTATCATAAGATATCACTTATGAAGATCCTGTAAACATGGCTACACGTGAACTGAGTTAGGAAAGAGAACAGAGTCTCACATTTAGAAAACACTCTTATGCCTGCATAAAGGGGAAGGAGAGGTGGGGTGATGCATAAAACCAGAGTTTGATATAAGCACAGGGACCGTTTCAAAAACCAACTTTCGAATTGACAAGACCGACACCTTCCTCAGTGAAAGAGACTCAAAACCCCATATTTCCCACAGAGGAATATATCTGACTAGTAAGAATCTTAAAACTTATGTATTGATATGTCTCCATAAGGGAATCAAGTGTGTCTAGAGTGGCATAAACATGGCAGCAAGAATCAGCTCAAACCCACTATAAAAAGGAATTTCAAAAGCAAAACCAAAAAACAGGGAAATTCTTTACAATTCCTTCAGGGTGTCTGAGGAAACCTGGAAAGACCCTATCTACAATGACAGCTGGATGTGGCTTAAGGCTGGACACTTGGGACTGAGAGGATTAGTGAGATTGGGTGAGCAAATGCAGACCCTTTCAAGCAATAATGCATGGCCCCCATTCCATGGGTCCCAACTCTCCAGGTTCAAGGGGATATTACTACAGATATAACATGTACAGGAAACCTAGAGAATGGACACACTGTGAATACGAAAGGTTTCTAAAACTCAACGAATAGTCCCTCTCCTGGTGCTCCAGTTTGACTTTCCAACTGCCTTACTATCAATCTCCCAACTTGGAGAGACAGGCCCTTTAACCTCCTGGTTTGCACAGGTTCCCAATTTGGCAGAGGATGGAAGGGACGAGGGAGAACCCATGAGAGAGTAGCTGTTAGGCATTTGGACGGGCACATGTCACTCTAATTTCCCGGCAGGAAGAAGAATTAACCAAAGTCTCAGCCACCCACCGGGAACCAGTAGAGGACATGATCCAAAATTTTGGACTTGCGTTCAGCTCCCAAAAAACGAGTTGAGAAATGGAGCTCAGGGGCACAGCAATTCACAAACTGGCAGAGTGATAAAGGACAACTATTGTCCAAAAGTCTGTTGAGGGAAGTCAACGAGGCGGACTTGAAAGTGAGGCAAAATAGCAGGAAACAGATTTGAAGAGGTACGTTGGAATCGCCTGTAAAGCACAGGAAGAGGGGCACAACTTGGACAATGGTGCACTTGGCCAAAAAGGGCGTATGCGTTTTCTCCTGAATATATTCAGGAGAAAACGCATACGCCCATTTTGGCCAAGCAAGTAAGCGGGCAATGCAAATCTGCACTACAAAGAAGTATCACTTCCCACCGGTCAAAAGGGACATCCACAAAATGTGTAAAAACCAGAAAGGCAAGACAGGCCCTGGAGAACAGGGAGCCTTGTTATGCTGATGGGCGGGATGTAAATTGCCAACTGCCTCACTGGAGGAGTGCATTGTGTTCCCTAAAACAAGTAAACAACAGAGCTACAGAGCCAAGGCCACTTCCAGTCTAGGGAATATACCTTGGGAAAACTGAAAATCAATAAGAAAGAGCCACCTCCAAATTTAGGGCTGCACTGACTACAAGAACCTCAACTTGGGTACACCTTAAATATCCCAGGAAATATAAAAATGGTTCAAAACATTGTGGTACTTACGTACGATGGAATATCCCTCAGCCATGAAATCAATGTCATAAGACCAGTAGCAGCAAAGTGAGTGGATTCAGGTACGAAGATTCTAAGTGAAATAAGTCACACAGAAAAAGAAACTTATCATAAGATATCACTTATGAAGATCCTGTAAACATGGCTACACGTGAACTGAGTTAGGAAAGAGAACAGAGTCTCACATTTAGAAAACACTCTTATGCCTGCATAAAGGGGAAGGAGAGGTGGGGTGATGCATAAAACCAGAGTTTGATATAAGCACAGGGACCGTTTCAAAAACCAACTTTCGAATTGACAAGACCGACACCTTCCTCAGTGAAAGAGACTCAAAACCCCATATTTCCCACAGAGGAATATATCTGACTAGTAAGAATCTTAAAACTTATGTATTGATATGTCTCCATAAGGGAATCAAGTGTGTCTAGAGTGGCATAAACATGGCAGCAAGAATCAGCTCAAACCCACTATAAAAAGGAATTTCAAAAGCAAAACCAAAAAACAGGGAAATTCTTTACAATTCCTTCAGGGTGTCTGAGGAAACCTGGAAAGACCCTATCTACAATGACAGCTGGATGTGGCATAAGGCTGGACACTTGGGACTGAGAGGATTGGTGAGATTGGGTGAGCAAATGCAGACCCTTTCAAGCAATAATGCATGGCCCCCATTCCATGGGTCCCAACTCTCCATGTTCAAGGGAATATTACTACAGCTATAACATGTACAGGAAACCTAGAGAATGGACACACTGTGAATACGAAAGGTTTCTAAAACTCAACGAATAGTCCCTCTCCTGGTGCTCCAGTTTGACTTTCCAACTGCCTTACTATCAATCTCCCAACTCGGAGAGACAGGCCCTTTAACCTCCTGGTTTGCACAGGTTCCCAATTTGGCAGAGGATGGAAGGGACGAGGGAGAACCCATGAGAGAGTAGCTGTTAGGCATTTGGACGGGCACATGTCACTCTAATTTCCCGGCAGGAAGAAGAATTAACCAAAGTCTCAGCCACCCACCGGGAACCAGTAGAGGACATGATCCAAAATTTTGGACTTGCGTTCAGCTCACAAAAAACGAGTTGAGAAATGGAGCTCAGGGGCACAGCAATTCACAAACTGGCAGAGTGATAAAGGACAACTATCGTCCAAAAGTCTGTTGAGGGAAGTCAACGAGGCGGACTTGAAAGTGAGGCAAAATAGCAGGAAACAGATTTGAAGAGGTACGTTGGAATCGCCTGTAAAGCACAGGAAGAGGGGCACAACTTGGACAATGGTGCACTTGGCCAAAAAGGGCGTATGCGTTTTCTCCTGAATATATTCAGGAGAAAACGCATACGCCCTTTTTGGCCAAGCAAGCAAGCGGGCAATGCAAATCTGCACTACAAAGAAGTATCACTTCCCACCGGTCAAAAGGGACATCCACAAAATGTGTAAAAACCAGAAAGGCAAGACAGTCCCTGGAGAACAGGGAGCCTTGTTATGCTGATGGGCGGGATGTAAATTGCCAACTGCCTCACTGGAGGAGTGCATTGTGTTCCCTAAAACAAGTAAACAACAGAGCTACAGAGCCAAGGCCACTTCCAGTCTAGGGAATATACCTTGGGAAAACTGAAAATCAATAAGAAAGAGCCACCTCCAAATTTAGGGCTGCACTGACTACAAGAACCTCAACTTGGGTACACCTTAAATATCCCAGGAAATATAAAAATGGTTCAAAACATTGTGGTACTTACGTACGATGGAATATCCCTCAGCCATGAAATCAATGTCATAAGACCAGTAGCAGCAAAGTGAGTGGATTCAGGTACGAAGATTCTAAGTGAAATAAGTCACACAGAAAAAGAAACTTATCATAAGATATCACTTATGAAGATCCTGTAAACATGGCTACACGTGAACTGAGTTAGGAAAGAGAACAGAGTCTCACATTTAGAAAACACTCTTCTGCCTGCATAAAGGGGAAGGAGAGGTGGGGTGATGCATAAAACCAGAGTTTGATATAAGCACAGGGACCGTTTCAAAAACCAACTTTGGAATTGACATGACTGACACCTTCCTCAGTGAAAGAGACTCAAAACCCCATATTTCCCACAGAGGAATATATCTGACTAGTAAGAATCTTAAAACTTATGTATTGATATGTCTCCATAAGGGAATCAAGTGTGTCTAGAGTGGCATAAACATGGCAGCGAGAATCAGCTCAAACCCACTATAAAAAGGAATTTCAAAAGCAAAACCAAAAAACAGGGAAATTCTTTACAATTCCTTCAGGGTGTCTGAGGAAACCTGGAAAGACCCTATCTACAATGACAGCTGGATGTGGCATAAGGCTGGACACTTGGGACTGAGAGGATTGGTGAGATTGGGTGAGCAAATGCAGACCCTTTCAAGCAATAATGCATGGCCCACATTCCATGGGTCCCAACTCTCCAGGTTCAAGGGAATATTACTACAGCTATAACATGTACAGGAAGCCTAGAGAATGGACACACTGTGAATACGAAAGGTTTCTAAAACTCAACGAATAGTCCCTCTCCTGGTGCTCCAGTTTGACTTTCCAACTGCCTTACTATCAATCTCCCAACTTGGAGAGACAGGCCCTTTAACCTCCTGGTTTGCACAGGTTCCCAATTTGGCAGAGGATGGAAGGGACGAGGGAGAACCCATGAGAGAGTAGCTGTTAGGCATTTGGACGGGCACATGTCAGTCTAATTTCCCGGCAGGAAGAAGAATTAACCAAAGTCTCAGCCACCCACCGGGAACCAGTATAGGACATGATCCAAAATTTTGGACTTGCGTTCAGCTCACAAAAAACGAGTTGAGAAATGGAGCTCAGGGGCACAGCAATTCACAAACTGGCAGAGTGATAAAGGACAACTATCGTCCAAAAATCTGTTGAGGGAAGTCAACGAGGCGGTCTTGAAAGCGAGGCAAAATAGCAGGAAACAGATTTCAAGAGGTACGTTGGAATCGCCTGTAAAGCACAGGAAGAGGGGCACAACTTGGACAATGGTGCACTTGGCCAAAAAGGGCGTATGCGCTTTCTCCTGAATATATTCAGGAGAAAACGCATACGCCCTTTTTGGCCAAGCAAGCAAGCGGGCAATGCAAATCTGCACTACAAAGAAGTATCATTTCCCACCGGTCAAAAGGGACATCCACAAAATGTGTAAAAACCAGAACGGCAAGACAGGCCCTGGAGAACAGGGGGCCTTGTTATGCTGATGGGCGGGATGTCAATTGCCAACTGCCTCACTGGAGGAGTGCATTGTGTTCCCTAAAACAAGTAAACAACAGAGCTACAGAGCCAAGGCCACTTCCAGTCTAGGGAATATACCTTGGGAAAACTGAAAATCAATAAGAAAGAGCCACCTCCAAATTTAGGGCTGCACTGACTACAAGAACCTCAACTTGGGTACACCTTAAATATCCCAGGAAATATAAAAATGGTTCAAAACATTGTGGTACTTACGTACGATGGAATATTCCTCAGCCATGAAATCAATGTCATAAGAGCAGTAGCAGCAAAGTGAGTGGATTCAGGTACGATGATTCTAAGTGAAATAAGTCACACAGAAAAAGAAACTTATCATAAGATATCACTTATGAAGATCCTGTAAACATGGCTACACGTGAACTGAGTTAGGAAAGAGAACAGAGTCTCACATTTAGAAAACACTCTTATGCCTGCATAAAGGGGATGGAGAGGTGGGGTGATGTATAAAACCAGAGTTTGATATAACTACAGGGACCGTTCCAAAAACCAACTTTGGAATAGACAAGACCGACACCTTCCTCAGTGAAAGAGACTCAAAACCCCATATTTCCCGCAGAGGAATATATCTGACTAGTAAGAATCTTAAAACTTATGTATTGATATGAATCCATAAGGGAATCAAGTGTGTCTAGAGTGGCATAAACATGGCAGCGAGAATCAGCTCAAACCCACTATAAAAAGGAATTTCAAAAGCAAAACCAAAAAACAGGGAAATTCTTTACAATTCCTTCAGGGTGTCTGAGGAAACCTGGAAAGACCCTATCTACAATGACAGCTGGATGTGGCATAAGGCTGGACACTTGGGACTGAGAGGATTGGTGAGATTGGGTGAGCAAATGCAGACCCTTTCAAGCAATAATGCATGGCCCCCATTCCATGGGTCCCAACTCTCCAGGTTCAAGGGAATATTACTACAGCTATAACATGTACAGGAAACCTAGAGAATGGACACACCGTGAATACGAAAGGTTTCTAAAACTCAACGAATAGTCCCTCTCCTGGTGCTCCAGTTTGACTTTCCAACTGCCTTACTATCAATCTCCCAACTTGGAGAGACAGGCCCTTTAACCTCCTGGTTTCCACAGGTTCCCAATTTGGCAGAGGATGGAAGGGACGAGGGAGAACCCATGAGAGAGTAGCTGTTAGGCATTTGGACGGGCACATGTCACTCTAATTTCCCGGCAGGAAGAAGAATTAACCAAAGTCTCAGCCACCCACCGGGAACCAGTATAGGACATGATCCAAAATTTTGGACTTGCGTTCAGCTCCCAAAAAACGAGTTGAGAAATGGAGCTCAGCGGCACAGCAATTCACAAACTGGCAGAGTGATAAAGGACAACTATCGTCCAAAAATCTGTTGAGGGAAGTCAACGAGGCGGACTTGAAAGCGAGGCAAAATAGCAGGAAACAGATTTCAAGAGGTACCTTGGAATCGCCTGTAAAGCACAGGAAGAGGGGCACAACTTGGACAATGGTGCACTTGGCCAAAAAGGGCGTATGCGTTTTCTCCTGAATATATTCAGGAGAAAACGCATACGCCCTTTTTGGCCAAGCAAGCAAGCGGGCAATGCAAATCTGCACTACAAAGAAGTATCATTTCCCACCGGTCAAAAGGGACATCCACAAAATGTGTAAAAACCAGAAAGGCAAGACAGGCCCTGGAGAACAGGGAGCCTTGTTATGCTGATGATCGGGATGTAAATTGCCAACTGCCTCACTGGAGGAGTGCATTGTGTTCCCTAAAACAAGTAAACAACAGAGCTACAGAGCCAAGGCCACTTCCAGTCTAGGGAATATACCTTGGGAAAACTGAAAATCAATAAGAAAGAGCCACCTCCAAATTTAGGGCTGCACTGACTACAAGAACCTCAACTTGGGTACACCTTAAATATCCCAGGAAATATAAAAATGGTTCAAAACATTGTGGTACTTACGTACGATGGAATATCCCTCAGCCATGAAATCAATGTCATAAGACCAGTAGCAGCAAAGTGAGTGGATTCAGGTACGATGATTCTAAGTGAAATAAGTCACACAGAAAAAGAAACTTATCATAAGATATCACTTATGAAGATCCTGTAAACATGGCTACACGTGAACTGAGTTAGGAAAGAGAACAGAGTCTCACATTTAGAAAACACTCTTATGCCTGAATAAAGGGGAAGGAGAGGTGGGGTGATGCATAAAACCAGAGTTTGATATAAGCACAGGGACCGTTTCAAAAACCAACTTTGGAATTGACAAGACCGACACCTTCCTTAGTGAAAGAGACTCAAAACACCATATTTCCCACAGAGGAATATATCTGACTAGTAAGAATCTTAAAACCTATGTATTGATATGTCTCCATAAGGGAATCAAGTGTGTCTAGAGTGGCATAAACATGGCAGCGAGAATCAGCTCAAACCCACTATAAAAAGGAATTTCAAAAGCAAAACCAAAAAACAGGGAAATTCTTTACAATTCCTTCAGGGTGTCTGAGGAAACCTGGAAAGACCCTATCTACAATGACAGCTGGATGTGGCATAAGGCTGGACACTTGGGACTGAGAGGATTGGTGAGATTGGGTGAGCAAATGCAGACCCTTTCAAGCAATAATGCATGGCCCCCATTCCATGGGTCCCAACTCTCCAGGTTCAAGGGAATATTACTACAGCTATAACATGTACAGGAAACCTAGAGAATGGACACACTGTGAATACGAAAGGTTTCTAAACCTCAACGAATAGTCCCTTTCCTGGTGCTCCAGTTTGACTTTCCAACTGCCTTACTATCAATCTCCCAACTTGGAGAGACAGGCCCTTTAACCTCCTGGTTTGCACAGGTTCCCAATTTGCCAGAGGATGGAAGGGACGAGGGAGAACCCATGAGAGAGTAGCTGTTAGGCATTTGGACGGGCACATGTCACTCTAATTTCCCGGCAGGAAGAAGAATTAAACAAAGTCTCAGCCACCCACCGGGAACCAGTATAGGACATGATCCAAAATTTTGGACTTGCGTTCAGCTCACAAAAAACGAGTTGAGAAATGGAGCTCAGGGGCACAGCAATTCACAAACTGGCAGAGTGATAAAGGACAACTATCGTCCAAAAGTCTGTTGAGGGAAGTCAACGAGGCGGACTTGAAAGTGAGGCAAAATAGCAGGAAACAGATTTGAAGAGGTACGTTGGAATCGCCTGTAAAGCACAGGAAGAGGGGCACAACTTGGACAATGGTGCACTTGGCCAAAAAGGGCGTATGCGTTTTCTCCTGAATATATTCAGGAGAAAACGCATACGCCCTTTTTGGCCAAGCAAGCAAGCGGGCAATGCAAATCTGCACTACAAAGAAGTATCACTTCCCACCGGTCAAAAGGGACATCCACAAAATGTGTAAAAACCAGAAAGGCAAGACAGGCCCTGGAGAACTGGGAGCCTTGTTATGCTGATGGGCGGGATGTAAATTGCCAACTGCCTCACTGGAGGAGTGCATTGTGTTCCCTAAAACAAGTAAACAACAGAGCTACAGAGCCAAGGCCACTTCCAGTCTAGGGAATATACCTTGGGAAAACTGAAAATCAATAAGAAAGAGCCACCTCCAAATTTAGGGCTGCACTGACTACAAGAACCTCAACTTGGGTACACCTTAAATATCCCAGGAAATATAAAAATGGTTCAAAACATTGTGGTACTTACGTACGATGGAATATCCCTCAGCCATGAAATCAATGTCATAAGACCAGTAGCAGCAAAGTGAGTGGATTCAGGTACGAAGATTCTAAGTGAAATAAGTCACACAGAAAAAGAAACTTATCATAAGATATCACTTATGAAGATCCTGTAAACATGGCTACACGTGAACTGAGTTAGGAAAGAGAACAGAGTCTCACATTTAGAAAACACTCTTATGCCTGCATAAAGGGGAAGGAGAGGTGGGGTGATGCATAAAACCAGAGTTTGATATAAGCACAGGGACCGTTTCAAAAACCAACTTTGGAATTGTCAAGACCGACACCTTCCTCAGTGAAAGAGACTCAAAACCCCATATTTCCCACAGAGGAATATATCTGACTAGTAAGAATCTTAAAACTTATGTATTGATATGTCTCCATAAGGGAATCAAGTGTGTCTAGAGTGGCATAAACATGGCAGCGAGAATCAGCTCAAACCCACTATAAAAAGGAATTTCAAAAGCAAAACCAAAAAACAGGGAAATTCTTTCCAATTCCTTCAGGGTGTCTGAGGAAACCTGGAAAGACCCTATCTACAATGACAGCTGGATGTGGCATAAGGCTGGACATTTGGGACTGAGAGGATTGGTGAGATTGGGTGAGCGAATGCAGACCCTTTCAAGCAATAATGCATGGCCCCCATTCCATGGGTCCCAACTCTCCAGGTTCAAGGGAATATTACTACAGCTATAACATGTACAGGAAACCTAGAGAATGGACACACTGTGAATACGAAAGGTTTCTAAAACTCAACGAATAGTCCCTCTCCTGGTGCTCCAGTTTGACTTTCCAACTGCCTTACTATCAATCTCCCAACTTGGAGAGACAGGCCCTTTAACCTCCTGGTTTCCACAGGTTCCCAATTTGGCAGAGGATGGAAGGGACGAGGGAGAACCCATGAGAGAGTAGCTGTTAGGCATTTGGACGGGCACATGTCACTCAAATTTCCCGGCAGGAAGAAGAATTAACCAAAGTCTCAGCCACCCACCGGGAACCAGTATAAGACATGATCCAAAATTTTGGACTTGCGTTCAGCTCCCAAAAAACGAGTTGAGAAATGGAGCTCAGGGGCACAGCAATTCACAAACTGGCAGAGTGATAAAGGACAACTATCGTCCAAAAATCTGTTGAGGGAAGTCTACAAGGCGGACTTGAAAGCGAGGCAAAATAGCAGGAAACAGATTTCAAGAGGTACCTTGGAATCGCCTGTAAAGCACAGGAAGAGGGGCACAACTTGGACAATGGTGCACTTGGCCAAAAAGGGCGTATGCGTTTTCTCCTGAATATATTCAGGAGAAAACGCATACGCCCTTTTTGGCCAAGCAAGCAAGCGGGCAATGCAAATCTGCACTACAAAGGAGTATCACTTCCCACCGGTCAAAAGGGACATCCACAAAATGTGTAAAAACCAGAAAGGCAAGACAGGCCCTGGAGAACTGGGAGCCTTGTTATGCTGATGGGCGGGATGTAAATTGCCAACTGCCTCACTGGAGGAGTGCATTGTGTTCCCTAAAACAAGTAAACAACAGAGCTACAGAGCCAAGGCCACTTCCAGTCTAGGGAATATACCTTGGGAAAACTGAAAATCAATAAGAAAGAGCCACCTCCAAATTTAGGGCTGCACTGACTACAAGAACCTCAACTTGGGTACACCTTAAATATCCCAGGAAATATAAAAATGGTTCAAAACATTGTGGTACTTACGTACGATGGAATATCCCTCAGCCATGAAATCAATGTCATAAGACCAGTAGCAGCAAAGTGAGTGGATTCAGGTACGAAGATTCTAAGTGAAATAAGTCACACAGAAAAAGAAACTTATCATAAGATATCACTTATGAAGATCCTGTAAACATGGCTACACGTGAACTGAGTTAGGAAAGAGAACAGAGTCTCACATTTAGAAAACACTCTTATGCCTGCATAAAGGGGAAGGAGAGGTGGGGTGATGCATAAAACCAGAGTTTGATATAAGCACAGGGACCGTTTCAAAAACCAACTTTGGAATTGACAAGACCGACACCTTCCTCAGTGAAAGAGACTCAAAACCCCATATTTCCCACAGAGGAATATATCTGACTAGTAAGAATCTTAAAACTTATTTATTGATATGTCTCCATAAGGGAATCAAGTGTGTCTAGAGTGGCATAAACATGGCAGCGAGAATCAGCTCAAACCCACTATAAAAAGGAATTTCAAAAGCAAAACCAAAAAACAGGGAAATTCTTTACAATTCCTTCAGGGTGTCTGAGGAAACCTGGAAAGACCCTATCTACAATGACAGCTGGATGTGGCATAAGGCTGGACATTTGGGACTGAGAGGATTGGTGAGATTGGGTGAGCGAATGCAGACCCTTTCAAGCAATAATGCATGGCCCCCATTCCATGGGTCCCAACTCTCCAGGTTCAAGGGAATATTACTACAGCTATAACATGTACAGGAAACCTAGAGAATGGACACACTGTGAATACGAAAGGTTTCTAAAACTCAACGAATAGTCCCTCTCCTGGTGCTCCAGTTTGACTTTCCAACTGCCTTACTATCAATCTCCCAACTTGGAGAGACAGGCCCTTTAACCTCCTGGTTTGCACAGGTTCCCAATTTGGCAGAGGATGGAAGGGACGAGGGAGAACCCATGAGAGAGTAGCTGTTAGGCATTTGGACGGGCACATGTCACTCTAATTTCCCGGCAGGAAGAAGAATTAACCAAAGTCTCAGCCACCCACCGGGAACCAGTAGAGGACATGATCCAAAATTTTGGACTTGCGTTCAGCTCACAAAAAACGAGTTGAGAAATGGAGCTCAGCGGCACAGCAATTCACAAACTGGCAGAGTGATAAAGGACAACTATCGTCCAAAAGTCTGTTGAGGGAAGTCAACGAGGCGGACTTGAAAGTGAGGCAAAATAGCAGGAAACAGATTTGAAGAGGTACGTTGGAATCGCCTGTAAAGCACAGGAAGAGGGGCACAACTTGGACAATGGTGCACTTGGCCAAAAAGGGCGTATGCGTTTTCTCCTGAATATATTCAGGAGAAAACGCATACGCCCTTTTTGGCCAAGCAAGCAAGCGGGCAATGCAAATCTGCACTACAAAGAAGTATCACTTCCCACCGGTCAAAAGGGACATCCACAAAATGTGTAAAAACCAGAAAGGCAAGACAGGCCCTGGAGAACTGGGAGCCTTGTTATGCTGATGGGCGGGATGTAAATTGCCAACTGCCTCACTGGAGGAGTGCATTGTGTTCCCTAAAACAAGTAAACAACAGAGCTACAGAGCCAAGGCCACTTCCAGTCTAGGGAATATACCTTGGGAAAACTGAAAATCAATAAGAAAGAGCCACCTCCAAATTTAGGGCTGCACTGACTACAAGAACCTCAACTTGGGTACACCTTAAATATCCCAGGAAATATAAAAATGGTTCAAAACATTGTGGTACTTACGTACGATGGAATATCCCTCAGCCATGAAATCAATGTCATAAGACCAGTAGCAGCAAAGTGAGTGTATTCAGGTACGAAGATTCTAAGTGAAATAAGTCACACAGAAAAAGAAACTTATCATAAGATATCACTTATGAAGATCCTGTAAACATGGCTACACGTGAACTGAGTTAGGAAAGAGAACAGAGTCTCACATTTAGAAAACACTCTTATGCCTGCATAAAGGGGAAGGAGAGGTGGGGTGATGCATAAAACCAGAGTTTGATATAAGCACAGGGACCGTTTCAAAAACCAACTTTGGAATTGACAAGACCGACACCTTCCTCAGTGAAAGAGACTCAAAACCCCATATTTCCCACAGAGGAATATATCTGACTAGTAAGAATCTTAAAACTTATTTATTGATATGTCTCCATAAGGGAATCAAGTGTGTCTAGAGTGGCATAAACATGGCAGCGAGAATCAGCTCAAACCCACTATAAAAAGGAATTTCAAAAGCAAAACCAAAAAACAGGGAAATTCTTTCCAATTCCTTCAGGGTGTCTGAGGAAACCTGGAAAGACCCTATCTACAATGACAGCTGGATGTGGCATAAGGCTGGACATTTGGGACTGAGAGGATTGGTGAGATTGGGTGAGCGAATGCAGACCCTTTCAAGCAATAATGCATGGCCCCCATTCCATGGGTCCCAACTCTCCAGGTTCAAGGGAATATTACTACAGCTATAACATGTACAGGAAACCTAGAGAATGGACACACTGTGAATACGAAAGGTTTCTAAAACTCAACGAATAGTCCCTCTCCTGGTGCTCCAGTTTGACTTTCCAACTGCCTTACTATCAATCTCCCAACTTGGAGAGACAGGCCCTTTAACCTCCTGGTTTGCACAGGTTCCCAATTTGGCAGAGGATGGAAGGGACGAGGGAGAACCCATGAGAGAGTAGCTGTTAGGCATTTGGACGGGCACATGTCACTCTAATTTCCCGGCAGGAAGAAGAATTAAACAAAGTCTCAGCCACCCACCGGGAACCAGTAGAGGACATGATCCAAAATTTTGGACTTGCGTTCAGCTCACAAAAAACGAGTTGAGAAATGGAGCTCAGCGGCACAGCAATTCACAAACTGGCAGAGTGATAAAGGACAACTATCGTCCAAAAGTCTGTTGAGGGAAGTCAACGAGGCGGACTTGAAAGTGAGGCAAAATAGCAGGAAACAGATTTGAAGAGGTACGTTGGAATCGCCTGTAAAGCACAGGAAGAGGGGCACAACTTGGACAATGGTGCACTTGGCCAAAAAGGGCGTATGCGTTTTCTCCTGAATATATTCAGGAGAAAACGCATACGCCCTTTTTGGCCAAGCAAGCAAGCGGGCAATGCAAATCTGCACTACAAAGAAGTATCACTTCCCACCGGTCAAAAGGGACATCCACAAAATGTGTAAAAACCAGAAAGGCAAGACAGGCCCTGGAGAACTGGGAGCCTTGTTATGCTGATGGGCGGGATGTAAATTGCCAACTGCCTCACTGGAGGAGTGCATTGTGTTCCCTAAAACAAGTAAACAACAGAGCTACAGAGCCAAGGCCACTTCCAGTCTAGGGAATATACCTTGGGAAAACTGAAAATCAATAAGAAAGAGCCACCTCCAAATTTAGGGCTGCACTGACTACAAGAACCTCAACTTGGGTACACCTTAAATATCCCAGGAAATATAAAAATGGTTCAAAACATTGTGGTACTTACGTACGATGGAATATCCCTCAGCAATGAAATCAATGTCATAAGACCAGTAGCAGCAAAGTGAGTGGATTCAGGTACGAAGATTCTAAGTGAAATAAGTCACACAGAAAAAGAAACTTATCATAAGATATCACTTATGAAGATCCTGTAAACATGGCTACACGTGAACTGAGTTAGGAAAGAGACCAGAGTCTCACATTTAGAAAACACTCTTATGCCTGCAAAAAGGGGAAGGAGAGGTGGGGTGATGCATAAAACCAGAGTTTGATATAAGCACAGGGACCGTTTCAAAAACCAACTTTGGAATTGACAAGACCGACACCTTCCTCAGTGAAAGAGACTCAAAACCCCATATTTCCCACAGAGGAATATATCTGACTAGTAAGAATCTTAAAACCTATGTATTGATATGTCTCCATAAGGGAATCAAGTGTGTCTAGAGTGGCATAAACATGGCAGCGAGAATCAGCTCAAACCCACTATAAAAAGGAATTTCAAAAGCAAAACCAAAAAACAGGGAAATTCTTTACAATTCCTTCAGGGTGTCTGAGGAAACCTGGAAAGACCCTATCTACAATGACAGCTGGATGTGGCATAAGGCTGGACACTTGGGACTGAGAGGATTGGTGAGATTGGGTGAGCAAATGCAGACCCTTTCAAGCAATAATGCATGGCCCCCATTCCATGGGTCCCAACACTCCAGGTTCAAGGGAATATTACTACAGCTATAACATGTACAGGAAACCTAGAGAATGGACACACTGTGAATACGAAAGGTTTCTAAAACTCAACGAATAGTCCCTCTCCTGGTGCTCCAGTTTGACTTTCCAACTGCCTTACTATCAATCTCCCAACTTGGAGAGACAGGCCCTTTAACCTCCTGGTTTGCACAGGTTCCCAATTTGCCAGAGGATGGAAGGGACGAGGGAGAATCCATGAGAGAGTAGCTGTTAGGCATTTGGACGGGCACATGTCACTCTAATTTCCCGGCAGGAAGAAGAATTAAACAAAGTCTCAGCCACCCACCGGGAACCAGTAGAGGACATGATCCAAAATTTTGGACTTGCGTTCAGCTCACAAAAAACGAGTTGAGAAATGGAGCTCAGCGGCACAGCAATTCACAAACTGGCAGAGTGATAAAGGACAACTATCGTCCAAAAGTCTGTTGAGGGAAGTCAACGAGGCGGACTTGAAAGTGAGGCAAAATAGCAGGAAACAGATTTGAAGAGGTACGTTGGAATCACCTGTAAAGCACAGGAAGAGGGGCACAACTTGGACAATGGTGCACTTGGCCAAAAAGGGCGTATGCGTTTTCTCCTGAATATATTCAGGAGAAAACGCATACGCCCTTTTTGGCCAAGCAAGCAAGCGGGCAATGCAAATCTGCACTACAAAGAAGTATCACTTCCCACCGGTCAAAAGGGACATCCACAAAATGTGTAAAAACCAGAAAGGCAAGACAGGCCCTGGAGAACTGGGAGCCTTGTTATGCTGATGGGCGGGATGTAAATTGCCAACTGCCTCACTGGAGGAGTGCATTGTGTTCCCTAAAACAAGTAAACAACAGAGCTACAGAGCCAAGGCCACTTCCAGTCTAGGGAATATACCTGGGGAAAACTGAAAATCAATAAGAAAGAGCCACCTCCAAATTTAGGGCTGCACTGACTACAAGAACCTCAACTTGGGTACACCTTAAATATCCCAGGAAATATAAAAATGGTTCAAAACATTGTTGTACTTACGTACGATGGAATATCCCTCAGCCATGAAATCAATGTCATAAGACCAGTAGCAGCAAAGTGAGTGGATTCAGGTACGATGATTCTAAGTGAAATAAGTCACACAGAAAAAGAAACTTATCATAAGATATCACTTATGAAGATCCTGTAAACATGGCTACACGTGAACTGAGTTAGGAAAGAGAACAGAGTCTCACATTTAGAAAACACTCTTATGCCTGCATAAAGGGTAAGGAGAGGTGGGGTGATGCATAAAACCAGAGTTTGATATAAGCACAGGGACCGTTTCAAAAACCAACTTTGGAATAGACAAGACCTACACCTTCCTCAGTGAAAGAGACTCAAAACCCCATATTTCCCACAGAGGAATATATCTGACTAGTAAGAATCTTAAAACCTATGTATTGATATGTCTCCATAAGGGAATCAAGTGTGTCTAGAGTGGCATAAACATGGCAGCGAGAATCAGCTCAAACCCACTATAAAAAGGAATTTCAAAAGCAAAACCAAAAAACAGGGAAATTCTTTACAATTCCTTCAGGGTGTCTGAGGAAACCTGGAAAGACCCTATCTACAATGACAGCTGGATGTGGCATAAGGCTGGACACTTGGGACTGAGAGGATTGGTGAGATTGGGTGAGCAAATGCAGACCCTTTCAAGCAATAATGCATGGCCCCCATTCCATGGGTCCCAACTCTCCAGGTTCAAGGGAATATTACTACAGCTATAACATGTACAGGAAACCTAGAGAATGGACACACTGTGAATACGAAAGGTTTCTAAAACTCAACGAATAGTCCCTCTCCTGGTGCTCCAGTTTGACTTTCCAACTGCCTTACTATCAATCTCCCAACTTGGAGAGACAGGCCCTTTAACCTCCTGGTTTGCACAGGTTCCCAATTTGCCAGAGGATGGAAGGGACGAGGGAGAACCCATGAGAGAGTAGCTGTTAGGCATTTGGACGGGCACATGTCACTCTAATTTCCCGGCAGGAAGAAGAATTAAACAAAGTCTCAGCCACCCACCGGGAACCAGTAGCGGACATGATCCAAAATTTTGGACTTGCGTTCAGCTCACAAAAAACGAGTTGAGAAATGGAGCTCAGCGGCACAGCAATTCACAAACTGGCAGAGTGATAAAGGACAACTATCGTCCAAAAGTCTGTTGAGGGAAGTCAACGAGGCGGACTTGAAAGTGAGGCAAAATAGCAGGAAACAGATTTGAAGAGGTACGTTGGAATCGCCTGTAAAGCACAGGAAGAGGGGCACAACTTGGACAATGGTGCACTTGGCCAAAAAGGGCGTATGCGTTTTCTCCTGAATATATTCAGGAGAAAACGCATACGCCCTTTTTGGCCAAGCAAGCAAGCGGGCAATGCAAATCTGCACTACAAAGAAGTATCACTTCCCACCGGTCAAAAGGGACATCCACAAAATGTGTAAAAACCAGAAAGGCAAGACAGGCCCTGGAGAACTGGGAGCCTTGTTATGCTGATGGGCGGGATGTAAATTGCCAACTGCCTCACTGGAGGAGTGCATTGTGTTCCCTAAAACAAGTAAACAACAGAGCTACAGAGCCAAGGCCACTTCCAGTCTAGGGAATATACCTTGGGAAAACTGAAAATCAATAAGAAAGAGCCACCTCCAAATTTAGGGCTGCACTGACTACAAGAACCTCAACTTGGGTACACCTTAAATATCCCAGGAAATATAAAAATGGTTCAAAACATTGTGGTACTTACGTACGATGGAATATCCCTCAGCCATGAAATCAATGTCATAAGACCAGTAGCAGCAAAGTGAGTGGATTCAGGTACGAAGATTCTAAGTGAAATAAGTCACACAGAAAAAGAAACTTATCATAAGATATCACTTATGAAGATCCTGTAAACATGGCTACACGTGAACTGAGTTAGGAAAGAGAACAGAGTCTCACATTTAGAAAACACTCTTATGCCTGCATAAAGGGGAAGGAGAGGTGGGGTGATGCATAAAACCAGAGTTTGATATAAGCACAGGGACCGTTTCAAAAACCAACTTTGGAATTGACAAGACCGACACCTTCCTCAGTGAAAGAGACTCAAAACCCCATATTTCCCACAGAGGAATATATCTGACTAGTAAGAATCTTAAAACCTATGTATTGATATGTCTCCATAAGGGAATCAAGTGTGTCTAGAGTGGCATAAACATGGCAGCGAGAATCAGCTCAAACCCACTATAAAAAGGAATTTCAAAAGCAAAACCAAAAAACAGGGAAATTCTTTACAATTCCTTCAGGGTGTCTGAGGAAACCTGGAAAGACCCTATCTACAATGACAGCTGGATGTGGCATAAGGCTGGACATTTGGGACTGAGAGGATTGGTGAGATTGGGTGAGCGAATGCAGACCCTTTCAAGCAATAATGCATGGCCCCCATTCCATGGGTCCCAACTCTCCAGGTTCAAGGGAATATTACTACACCTATAACATGTACAGGAAACCTAGAGAATGGACACTCTGTGAATATGAAAGGTTTCTAAAACTCAACGAATAGTCCCTCTCCTGGTGCTCCAGTTTGACTTTCCAACTGCCTTACTATCAATCTCCCAACTTGGACAGACAGGCCCTTTAACCTCCTGGTTTGCACAGGTTCCCAATTTGGCAGAGGATGGAAGGGACGAGGGAGAACCCATGAGAGAGTAGCTGTTAGGCATTTGGACGGGCACATGTCACTCTAATTTCCCGGCAGGAAGAAGAATTAACCAAAGTCTCAGCCACCCACCGGGAACCAGTATAGGACATGATCCAAAATTTTGGACTTGTGTTCAGCTCACAAAAAACGAGTTGAGAAATGGAGCTCAGGGGCACAGCAATTCACAAACTGGCAGAGTGATGAAGGACAATTATCGTCCAAAAATCTGTTGAGGGAAGTCAACGAGGCGGACTTGAAAGCGAGGCAAAATGGCAGGAAACAGATTTCAAGAGGTACCTTGGAATCGCCTGTAAAGCACAGGAAGAGGGGCACAACTTGGACAATGGTGCACTTGGCCAAAAAGGGCGTATGCGCTTTCTCCTGAATATATTCAGGAGAAAACGCATACGCCCTTTTTGGCCAAGCAAGCAAGCGGGCAATGCAAATCTGCACTACAAAGAAGTATCATTTCCCACCGGTCAAAAGGGACATCCACAAAATGTGTAAAAACCAGAAAGGCAAGACAGGCCCTGGAGAACTGGGAGCCTTGTTATGCTGATGGGTGGGATGTAAATTGCCAACTGCCTCACTGGAGGAGTGCATTGTGTTCCCTAAAACAAGTAAACAACAGAGCTACAGAGCCAAGGCCACTTCCAGTCTAGGGAATATACCTTGGGAAAACTGAAAATCAATAAGAAAGAGCCACCTCCAAATTTAGGGCTGCACTGACTACAAGAACCTCAACTTGGGTACACCTTAAATATCCCAGGAAATATAAAAATGGTTCAAAACATTGTGGTACTTACGTACGATGGAATATCCCTCAGCCATGAAATCAATGTCATAAGACCGGTAGCAGCAAAGTGAGTGGATTCAGGTACGATGATTCTAAGTGAAATAAGTCACACAGAAAAAGAAACTTATCATAAGATATCACTTATGAAGATCCTGTAAACATGGCTACACGTGAACTGAGTTAGGAAAGAGAACAGAGTCTCACATTTAGAAAACACTCATATGCCTGCATAAAGGGGAAGGAGAGGTGGGGTGATGCATAAAACCAGAGTTTGATATAAGCACAGGGACCGTTTCAAAAACCAACTTTGGAATAGACAAGACCTACACCTTCCTCAGTGAAAGAGACTCAAAACCCCATATTTCCCACAGAGGAATATATCTGACTAGTAAGAATCTTAAAACCTATGTATTGATATGTCTCCATAAGGGAATCAAGTGTGTCTAGAGTGGCATAAACATGGCAGCGAGAAACAGCTCAAACCCACTATAAAAAGGAATTTCAAAAGCAAAACCAAAAAACAGGGAAATTCTTTACAATTCCTTCAGGGTGTCTGAGGAAACCTGGAAAGACCCTATCTACAATGACAGCTGGATGTGGCATAAGGCTGGACACTTGGGACTGAGAGGATTGGTGAGATTGGGTGAGCAAATGCAGACCCTTTCAAGCAATAATGCATGGCCCCCATTCCATGGGTCCCAACTCTCCAGGTTCAAGGGAATATTACTACAGCTATAACATGTACAGGAAACCTAGAGAATGGACAGACTGTGAATACGAAAGGTTTCTAAAACTCAACGAATAGTCCCTCTCCTGGTGCTCCAGTTTGACTTTCCAACTGCCTTACTATCAATCTCCCAACTTGGAGAGACAGGCCCTTTAACCTCCTGGTTTGCACTGGTTCCCAATTTGGCAGAGGATGGAAGGGACGAGGGAGAACCCATGAGAGAGTAGCTGTTAGGCATTTGGACGGGCACATGTCACTCTAATTTCCCGGCAGGAAGAAGAATTAAACAAAGTCTCAGCCACCCACCGGGAACCAGTAGAGGACATGATCCAAAATTTTGGACTTGCGTTCAGCTCACAAAAAACGAGTTGAGAAATGGAGCTCAGCGGCACAGCAATTCACAAACTGGCAGAGTGATAAAGGACAACTATCGTCCAAAAGTCTGTTGAGGGAAGTCAACGAGGCGGACTTGAAAGTGAGGCAAAATAGCAGGAAACAGATTTGAAGAGGTACGTTGGAATCGCCTGTAAAGCACAGGAAGAGGGGCACAACTTGGACAATGCTGCACTTGGCCAAAAAGGGCGTATGCGTTTTCTCCTGAATATATTCAGGAGAAAACGCATACGCCCTTTTTGGCCAAGCAAGCAAGCGGGCAATGCAAATCTGCACTACAAAGAAGAATCACTTCCCACCGGTCAAAAGGGACATCCACAAAATGTGTAAAAACCAGAAAGGCAAGACAGGCTCTGTAGAACTGGGAGCCTTGTTATGCTGATGGGCGGGATGTAAATTGCCAACTGCCTCACTGGAGGAGTGCATTGTGTTCCCTAAAACAAGTAAACAACAGAGCTACAGAGCCAAGGCCACTTCCAGTCTAGGGAATATACCTTGGGAAAACTGAAAATCAATAAGAAAGAGCCACCTCCAAATTTAGGGCTGCACTGACTACAAGAACCTCAACTTGGGTACACCTTAAATATCCCAGGAAATATAAAAATGGTTCAAAACATTGTGGTACTTACGTACGATGGAATATCCCTCAGCCATGAAATCAATGTCATAAGACCAGTAGCAGCAAAGTGAGTGGATTCAGGTACGAAGATTCTAAGTGAAATAAGTCACACAGAAAAAGAAACTTATCATAAGATATCACTTATGAAGATCCTGTAAACATGGCTACAAGTGAACTGACTTAGGAAAGAGAACAGAGTCTCACATTTAGAAAACACTCTTATGCCTGCATAAAGGGGAAGGAGAGGTGGGGTGATGCATAAAACCAGAGTTTGATATAAGCACAGGGACCGTTTCAAAAACCAACTTTGGAATTGACAAGACCGACACCTTCCTCAGTGAAAGAGACTCAAAACCCCATATTTCCCACAGAGGAATATATCTGACTAGTAAGAATCTTAAAACCTATGTATTGATATGTCTCCATAAGGGAATCAAGTGTGTCTAGAGTGGCATAAACATGGCAGCGAGAATCAGCTCAAACCCACTATAAAAAGGAATTTCAAAAGCAAAACCAAAAAACAGGGAAATTCTTTACAATTCCTTCAGGGTGTCTGAGGAAACCTGGAAAGACCCTATCTACAATGACAGCTGGATGTGGCATAAGGCTGGACATTTGGGACTGAGAGGATTGGTGAGATTGGGTGAGCGAATGCAGACCCTTTCAAGCAATAATGCATGGCCCCCATTCCATGGGTCCCAACTCTCCAGGTTCAAGGGAATATTACTACAGCTATAACATGTACAGGAAACCTAGAGAATGGACACTCTGTGAATATGAAAGGTTTCTAAAACTCAACGAATAGTCCCTCTCCTGGTGCTCCAGTTTTACTTTCCAACTGCCTTACTATCAATCTCCCAACTTGGACAGACAGGCCCTTTAACCTCCTGGTTTGCACAGGTTCCCAATTTGGCAGAGGATGGAAGGGACGAGGGAGAACCCATGAGAGAGTAGCTGTTAGGCATTTGGACGGGCACATGTCAATCTAATTTCCCGGCAGGAAGAAGAATTAACCAAAGTCTCAGCCACCCACCGGGAACCAGTATAGGACATGATCCAAAATTTTGGACTTGTGTTCAGCTCACAAAAAACGAGTTGAGAAATGGAGCTCAGGGGCACAGCAATTCACAAACTGGCAGAGTGATGAAGGACAACTATCGTCCAAAAATCTGTTGAGGGAAGTCAACGAGGCGGACTTGAAAGCGAGGCAAAATAGCAGGAAACAGATTTCAAGAGGTACCTTGGAATCGCCTGTAAAGCACAGGAAGAGGGGCACAACTTGGACAATGGTGCACTTGGCCAAAAAGGGCGTATGCGCTTTCTCCTGAATATATTCAGGAGAAAACGCATACGCCCTTTTTGGCCAAGCAAGCAAGCGGGCAATGCAAATCTGCACTACAAAGAAGTATCATTTCCCACCGGTCAAAAGGGACATCCACAAAATGTGTAAAAACCAGAAAGGCAAGACAGGCCCTGGAGAACTGGGAGCCTTGTTATGCTGATGGGTGGGATGTAAAATGCCAACTGCCTCACTGGAGGAGTGCATTGTGTTCCCTAAAACAAGTAAACAACAGAGCTACAGAGCCAAGGCCACTTCCAGTCTAGGGAATATACCTTGCGAAAACTGAAAATCAATAAGAAAGAGCCACCTCCAAATTTAGGGCTGCACTGACTACAAGAACCTCAACTTGGGTACACCTTAAATATCCCAGGAAATATAAAAATGGTTCAAAACATTGTGGTACTTACGTACGATGGAATATCCCTCAGCCATGAAATCAATGTCATAAGACCGGTAGCAGCAAAGTGAGTGGATTCAGGTACGATGATTCTAAGTGAAATAAGTCACACAGAAAAAGAAACTTATCATAAGATATCACTTATGAAGATCCTGTAAACATGGCTACACGTGAACTGAGTTAGGAAAGAGAACAGAGTCTCACATTTAGAAAACACTCATATGCCTGCATAAAGGGGAAGGAGAGGTGGGGTGATGCATAAAACCAGAGTTTGATATAAGCACAGGGACCGTTTCAAAAACCAACTTTGGAATAGACAAGACCTACACCTTCCTCAGTGAAAGAGACTCAAAACCCCATATTTCCCACAGAGGAATATATCTGACTAGTAAGAATCTTAAAACCTATGTATTGATATGTCTCCATAAGGGAATCAAGTGTGTCTAGAGTGGCATAAACATGGCAGCGAGAATCAGCTCAAACCCACTATAAAAAGGAATTTCAAAAGCAAAACCAAAAAACAGGGAAATTCTTTACAATTCCTTCAGGGTGTCTGAGGAAACCTGGAAAGACCCTATCTACAATGACAGCTGGATGTGGCATAAGGCTGGACACTTGGGACTGAGAGGATTGGTGAGATTGGGTGAGCAAATGCAGACCCTTTCAAGCAATAATGCATGGCCCCCATTCCATGGGTCCCAACTGTCCAGGTTCAAGGGAATATTACTATAGCTATAACATGTACAGGAAACCTAGAGAATGGACACACTGTGAATACGAAAGGTTTCTAAAACTCAACGAATAGTCCCTCTCCTGGTGCTCCAGTTTGACTTTCCAACTGCCTTACTATCAATCTCCCAACTTGGAGAGACAGGCCCTTTAACCTCCTGGTTTGCACAGGTTCCCAATTTGCCAGAGGATGGAAGGGACGAGGGAGAACCCATGAGAGAGTAGCTGTTAGGCATTTGGACGGGCACATGTCACTCTAATTTCCCGGCAGGAAGAAGAATTAAACAAAGTCTCAGCCACCCACCGGGAACCAGTAGAGGACATGATCCAAAATTTTGGACTTGCGTTCAGCTCACAAAAAACGAGTTGAGAAATGGAGCTCAGCGGCACAGCAATTCACAAACTGGCAGAGTGATAAAGGACAACTATCGTCCAAAAGTCTGTTGAGGGAAGTCAACGAGGCGGACTTGAAAGTGAGGCAAAATAGCAGGAAACAGATTTGAAGAGGTACGTTGGAATCGCCTGTAAAGCACAGGAAGAGGGGCACAACTTGGACAATGCTGCACTTGGCCAAAAAGGGCGTATGCGTTTTCTCCTGAATATATTCAGGAGAAAACGCATACGCCCTTTTTGGCCAAGCAAGCAAGCGGGCAATGCAAATCTGCACTACAAAGAAGTATCACTTCCCACCGGTCAAAAGGGACATCCACAAAATGTGTAAAAACCAGAAAGGCAAGACAGGCCCTGGAGAACTGGGAGCCTTGTTATGCTGATGGGCGGGATGTAAATTGCCAACTGCCTCACTGGAGGAGTGCATTGTGTTCCCTAAAACAAGTAAACAACAGAGCTACAGAGCCAAGGCCACTTCCAGTCTAGGGAATATACCTTGGGAAAACTGAAAATCAATAAGAAAGAGCCACCTCCAAATTTAGGGCTGCACTGACTACAAGAACCTCAACTTGGGTACACCTTAAATATCCCAGGAAATATAAAAATGGTTCAAAACATTGTGGTACTTACGTACGATGGAATATCCCTCAGCCATGAAATCAATGTCATAAGACCAGTAGCAGCAAAGTGAGTGGATTCAGGTACGAAGATTCTAAGTGAAATAAGTCACACAGAAAAAGAAACTTATCATAAGATATCACTTATGAAGATCCTGTAAACATGGCTACACGTGAACTGAGTTAGGAAAGAGAACAGAGTCTCACATTTAGAAAACACTCTTATGCCTGCATAAAGGGGAAGGAGAGGTGGGGTGATGCATAAAACCAGAGTTTGATATAAGCACAGGGACCGTTTCAAAAACCAACTTTGGAATTGACAAGACCGACACCTTCCTCAGTGAAAGAGACTCAAAACCCCATATTTCCCACAGAGGAATATATCTGACTAGTAAGAATCTTAAAACCTATGTATTGATATGTCTCCATAAGGGAATCAAGTGTGTCTAGAGTGGCATAAACATGGCAGCGAGAATCAGCTCAAACCCACTATAAAAAGGAATTTCAAAAGCAAAACCAAAAAACAGGGAAATTCTTTACAATTCCTTCAGGGTGTCTGAAGAAACCTGGAAAGACCCTATCTACAATGACAGCTGGATGTGGCATAAGGCTGGACATTTGGGACTGAGAGGATTGGTGAGATTGGGTGAGCGAATGCAGACCCTTTCAAGCAATAATGCATGGCCCCCATTCCATGGGTCCCAACTCTCCAGGTTCAAGGGAATATTACTACAGCTATAACATGTACAGGAAACCTAGAGAATGGACACACTGTGAATACGAAAGGTTTCTAAAACTCAACGAATAGTCCCTCTCCTGGTGCTCCAGTTTGACTTTCCAACTGCCTTACTATCAATCTCCCAACTTGGAGAGACAGGCCCTTTAACCTCCTGGTTTGCACAGGTTCCCAATTTGGCAGAGGATGGAAGGGACGAGGGAGAACCCATGAGAGAGTAGCTGTTAGGCATTTGGACGGGCACATGTCACTCTAATTTCCCGGCAGGAAGAAGAATTAACCAAAGTCTCAGCCACCCACCGGGGACCAGTATAGGACATGATCCAAAATTTTGGACTTGCGTTCAGCTCACAAAAAACGAGTTGAGAAATGGAGCTCAGGGGCACAGCAATTCACAAACTGGCAGAGTGATAAAGGACAACTATCGTCCAAAAATCTGTTGAGGGAAGTCAACGAGGCGGACTTGAAAGCGAGGCAAAATAGCAGGAAACAGATTTGAAGAGGTACGTTGGAATCGCCTGTAAAGCACAGGAAGAGGGGCACAACTTGGACAATGGTGCACTTGGCCAAAAAGGGCGTATGCGTTTTCTCCTGAATATATTCAGGAGAAAACGCATACGCCCTTTTTGGCCAAGCAAGCAAGCGGGCAATGCAAATCTGCACTACAAAGAAGTATCACTTCCCACTGGTCAAAAGGGACATCCACAAAATGTGTAAAAACCAGAAAGGCAAGACAGGCCCTGGAGAACTGGGAGCCTTGTTATGCTGATGGGCGGGATGTAAATTGCCAACTGCCTCACTGGAGGAGTGCATTGTGTTCCCTAAAACAAGTAAACAACAGAGCTACAGAGCCAAGGCCACTTCCAGTCTAGGGAATATACCTTGGGAAAACTGAAAATCAATAAGAAAGAGCCACCTCCAAATTTAGGGCTGCACTGACTACAAGAACCTCAACTTGGGTACACCTTAAATATCCCAGGAAATATAAAAATGGTTCAAAACATTGTGGTACTTACGTACGATGGAATATCCCTCAGCCATGAAATCAATGTCATAAGACCAGTAGCAGCAAAGTGAGTGGATTCAGGTATGATGATTCTAAGTGAAATAAGTCACACAGAAAAAGAAACTTATCATAAGATATCACTTATGAAGATCCTGTAAACATGGTTACACGTGAACTGAGTTAGGAAAGAGAACAGAGTCTCACATTTAGAAAACACTCTTATGCCAGCATAAAGGGGAAGGAGAGGTGGGGTGATACATAAAACCAGAGTTTGATATAAGCACAGGGACCGTTCCAAAAACCAACTTTGGAATTGACAAGACCGACACCTTCCTTAGTGAAAGAGACTCAAAACCCCATATTTCCCACAGAGGAATATATCTGACTAGTAAGAATCTTAAAACCTATGTATTGATATGTCTCCATAAGGGAATCAAGTGTGTCTAGAGTGGCATAAACATGGCAGCGAGAATCAGCTCAAACCCACTATAAAAAGTAATTTCAAAAGCAAAAACAAAAAACAGGGAAATTCTTTACAATTCCTTCAGGGTGTCTGAGGAAACCTGGAACGACCCTATCTACAATGACAGCTAGATGTGGCATAAGGCTGGACACTTGGGACTGAGAGGATTGGTGAGATTGGGTGAGCAAATGCAGACCCTTTCAAGCAATAATGCATGGCCCCCATTCCATGGGTCCCAACTCTCCAGGTTCAAGGGAATATTACTACAGCTATAACATGTACAGGAAACCTAGAGAATGGACACACTGTGAATATGAAAGGTTTCTAAAACTCAACGAATAGTCCCTCTCCTGGTGCTCCAGTTTGACTTTCCAACTGCCTTACTATCAATCTCCCAACTTGGAGAGAGAGGCCCTTTAACCTCCTGGTTTGCACAGGTTCCCAATTTGGCAGAGGATGGAAGGGACGAGGGAGAACCCATGAGAGAGTAGCTGTTAGGCATTTGGACGGGCACATGTCACTCTAATTTCCCGGCAGGAAGAAGAATTAACCAAAGTCTCAGCCACCCACCGGGAACCAGTATAGGACATGATCCAAAATTTTGGACTTGCGTTCAGCTCACAAAAAACGAGTTGAGAAATGGAGCTCAGGGGCACAGCAATTCACAAACTGGCAGAGTGATAAAGGACAACTATCGTCCAAAAATCTGTTGAGGGAAGTCAACGAGGCGGACTTGAAAGCGAGGCAAAATAGCAGGAAACAGATTTCAAGAGGTACGTTGGAATCGCCTGTAAAGCACAGGAAGAGGGGCACAACTTGGACAATGGTGCACTTGGCCAAAAAGGGCGTATGCGTTTTTCCCTGAATATATTCAGGAGAAAACGCATACGCCCTTTTTGGCCAAGCAAGCAAGCGGGCAATGCAAATCTGCACTACAAAGAAGTATCACTTCCCACCGGTCAAAAGGGACATCCACAAAATGTGTAAAAACCAGAAAGGCAAGACAGGCCCTGGAGAACAGGGTGCCTTGTTATGCTGATGGGCGGGATGTAAATTGCCAACTGCCTCACTGGAGGAGTGCATTGTGTTCCCTAAAACAATTAAACAACAGAGCTACAGAGCCAAGGCCACTTCCAGTCTAGGGAATATACCTTGGGAAAACTGAAAATCAATAAGAAAGAGCCACCTCCAAATTTAGGGCTGCACTGACTACAAGAACCTCAACTTGGGTACACCTTATATATCCCAGGAAATATAAAAATGGTTCAAAACATTGTGGTACTTACGTACGATGGAATATTCCTCAGCCATGAAATCAATGTCATAAGAGCAGTAGCAGCAAAGTGAGTGGATTCAGGTACGATGATTCTAAGTGAAATAAGTCACACAGAAAAAGAAACTTATCATAAGATATCACTTATGAAGATCCTGTAAACATGGCTACACGTGAACTGAGTTAGGAAAGAGAACAGAGTCTCACATTTAGAAAACACTCTTATGCCTGCATAAAGGGGATGGAGAGGTGGGGTGATGCATAAAACCAGAGTTTGATATAAGCACAGGGACCGTTCCAAAAACCAACTTTGGAATAGACAAGACCGACACCTTCCTCAGTGAAAGAGACTCAAAACCCCATATTTCCCGCAGAGGAATATATCTGACTAGTAAGAATCTTAAAACCTATGTATTGATATGACTCCATAAGGGAATCAAGTGTGTCTAGAGTGGCATAAACATGGCAGCGAGAATCAGCTCAAACCCACTATAAAAAGGAATTTCAAAAGCAAAACCAAAAAACAGGGAAATTCTTTACAATTCCTTCAGGGTGTCTCAGGAAACCTGGAAAGACCCTATCTACAATGACAGTTGGATGTGGCATAAGGCTGGACACTTGGGACTGAGAGGATTGGTGAGATTGGGTGAGCAAATGCAGACCCTTTCAAGCAATAATGCATGGCCCCCATTCCATGGGTCCCAACTCTCCAGGTTCAAGGGAATATTACTACAGCTATAACATGTACAGGAAACCTAGAGAATGGACACACTGTGAATACGAAAGGTTTCTAAAACTCAACGAATAGTCCCTCTCCTGGTGCTCCAGTTTGACTTTCCAACTGCCTTACTATCAATCTCCCAACTTGGAGAGACAGGCCCTTTAACCTCCTGGTTTGCACAGGTTCCCAATTTGGCAGAGGATGGAAGGGACGAGGGAGAACCCATGAGAGAGTAGCTGTTAGGCATTTGGACGGGCACATGTCACTCTAATTTCCCGGCAGGAAGAAGAATTAACCAAAGTCTCAGCCACCCACCGGGAACCAGTATAGGACATGATCCAAAATTTTGGACTTGCGTTCAGCTCACAAAAAACGAGTTGAGAAATGGAGCTCAGGGGCACAGCAATTCACAAACTGGCAGAGTGATAAAGGACAACTATCGTCCAAAAATCTGTTGAGGGAAGTCAACGAGGCGGACTTGAAAGCGAGGCAAAATAGCAGGAAACAGATTTCAAGAGGTACCTTGGAATCGCCTGTAAAGCACAGGAAGAGGGGCACAACTTGGACAATGGTGCACTTGGCCAAAAAGGGCGTATGCGTTTTCTCCTGAATATATTCAGGAGAAAACGCATACGTCCTTTTTGGCCAAGCAAGCAAGCGGGCAATGCAAATCTGCACTACAAAGAAGTATCACTTCCCACCGGTCAAAAGGGACATCCACAAAATGTGTAAAAACCAGAAAGGCAAGACAGGCCCTGGAGAACTGGGAGCCTTGTTATGCTGATGGGCGGGATGTAAATTGCCAACTGCCTCACTGGAGGAGTGCATTGTGTTCCCTAAAACAAGTAAACAACAGAGCTACAGAGCCAAGGCCACTTCCAGTCTAGGGAATATACCTTGGGAAAACTGAAAATCAATAAGAAAGAGCCACCTCCAAATTTAGGGCTGCACTGACTACAAGAACCTCAACTTGGGTACACCTTAAATATCCCAGGAAATATAAAAATGGTTCAAAACATTGTGGTACTTACGTACGATGGAATATCCCTCAGCCATGAAATCAATGTCATAAGACCAGTAGCAGCAAAGTGAGTGGATTCAGGTACGATGATTCTAAGTGAAATAAGTCACACAGAAAAAGAAACTTATCATAAGATATCACTTATGAAGATCCTGTAAACATGGCTACACGTGAACTGAGTTAGGAAAGAGAACAGAGTCTCACATTTAGAAAACACTCTTATGCCTGCATAAAGGGGAAGGAGAGGTGGGGTGATGCATAAAACCAGAGTTTGATATAAGCACAGGGACCGTTTCAAAAACCAACTTTGGAATTGACAAGACCGACACCTTCCTCAGTGAAAGAGACTCAAAACCCCATATTTCCCACAGAGGAATATATCTGACTAGTAAGAAACTTAAAACCTATGTATTGATATGTCTCCATAAGGGAATCAAGTGTGTCTAGAGTGGCATAAACATGGCAGCGAGAATCAGCTCAAACCCACTATAAAAAGTAATTTCAAAAGCAAAACCAAAAAACAGGGAAATTCTTTACAATTCCTTCAGGGTGTCTGAGGAAACCTGGAAAGACCCTATCTACAATGACAGCTGGATGTGGCATAAGGCTGGACACTTGGGACTGAGAGGATTGGTGAGATTGGGTGAGCAAATGCAGACCCTTTCAAGCAATAATGCATGGCCCCCATTCCATGGGTCCCAACTCTCCAGGTTCAAGGGAATATTACTACAGCTATAACATGTACAGGAAACCTAGAGAATGGACACACTGTGAATACGAAAGGTTTCTAAAACTCAACGAATAGTCCCTCTCCTGGTGCTCCAGTTTGACTTTCCAACTGCCTTACTATCAATCTCCCAACTTGGAGAGAGAGGCCCTTTAACCTCCTGGTTTGCACAGGTTCCCAATTTGGCAGAGGATGGAAGGGACGAGGGAGAACCCATGAGAGAGTAGCTGTTAGGCATTTGGACGGGCACATGTCACTCTAATTTCCCGGCAGGAAGAAGAATTAACCAAAGTCTCAGCCACCCACCGGGAACCAGTATAGGACATGATCCAAAATTTTGGACTTGCGTTCAGCTCACAAAAAACGAGTTGAGAAATGGAGCTCAGGGGCACAGCAATTCACAAACTGGCAGAGTGATAAAGGACAACTATCGTCCAAAAATCTGTTGAGGGAAGTCAATGAGGCGGACTTTAATGCGATGCAGAATAGCAGGAAACAGATTTAAAGAGGTACGTTGGAATCGCCTGTAAAGCACAGGAAGAGGGGCACAAGTTCGACAATGATGCACTTGGCCAAAAAGGGCGTATGCCTTTTTCCCTGAATATATTCAGGAGAAAACGCATACGCCCTTTTTGGCCAAGCAAGCAAGCGGGCAATGCAAATCTGCACTACAAAGAAGTATCACTTCCCACCGGTCAAAAGGGACATCCACAAAATGTGTAAAAACCAGAAAGGCAAGACAGGCCCTGGAGAACAGGGGGCCTTGTTATGCTGATGGGCGGGATGTCAATTGCCAACTGCCTCACTGGAGGAGTGCATTGTGTTCCCTAAAACAAGTAAACAACAGAGCTACAGAGCCAAGGCCACTTCCAGTCTAGGGAATATACCTTGGGAAAACTGAAAATCAATAAGAAAGAGCCACCTCCAAATTTAGGGCTGCACTGACTACAAGAACCTCAACTTGGGTACACCTTAAATATCCCAGGAAATATAAAAATGGTTCAAAACATTGTGGTACTTACGTACGATGGAATATTCCTCAGCCATGAAATCAATGTCATAAGAGCAGTAGCAGCAAAGTGAGTGGATTCAGGTACGATGATTCTAAGTGAAATAAGTCACACAGAAAAAGAAACTTATCATAAGATATCAGTTATGAAGATCCTGTAAACATGGCTACACGTGAACTGAGTTAGGAAAGAGAACAGAGTCTCACATTTAGAAAACACTCTTATGCCTGCATAAAGGGGATGGAGAGGTGGGGTGATGCATAAAACCAGAGTTTGATATAAGCACAGGGACCGTTCCAAAAACCAACTTTGGAATAGACAAGACCGACACCTTCCTCAGTGAAAGAGACTCAAAACCCCATATTTCCCGCAGAGGAATATATCTGACTAGTAAGAAACTTAAAACCTATGTATTGATATGTCTCCATAAGGGAATCAAGTGTGTCTAGAGTGGCATAAACATGGCAGCGAGAATCAGCTCAAACCCACTATAAAAAGGAATTTCAAAAGCAAAACCAAAAAACAGGGAAATTCTTTACAATTCCTTCATGGTGTCTGAGGAAACCTGGAAAGACCCTATCTACAATGACAGCTGGATGTGGCATAAGGCTGGACACTTGGGACTGAGAGGATTGGTGAGATTGGGTGAGCAAATGCAGACCCTTTCAAGCAATAATGCATGGCCCCCATTCCATGGGTCCCAACTCTCCAGGTTCAAGGGAATATTACTACAGCTATAACATGTACAGGAAACCTAGAGAATGGACACACTGTGAATACGAAAGGTTTCTAAAACTCAACGAATAGTCCCTCTCCTGGTGCTCCAGTTTGACTTTCCAACTGCCTTACTATCAATCTCCCAACTTGGAGAGACAGGCCCTTTAACCTCCTGGTTTGCACAGGTTCCCAATTTGGCAGAGGATGGAAGGGACAAGGGAGAACCCATGAGAGAGTAGCTGTTAGGCATTTGGACGGGCACATGTCACTCTAATTTCCCGGCAGGAAGAAGAATTAACCAAAGTCTCAGCCACCCACCGGGAACCAGTATAGGACATGATCCAAAATTTTGGACTTGTGTTCAGCTCACAGAAAACGAGTTGAGAAATGGAGCTCAGGGGCACAGCAATTCACAAACTGGCAGAGTGATAAAGGACAACTATCGTCCAAAAATCTGTTGAGGGAAGTCAACGAGGCGGACTTGAAAGCGAGGCAAAATAGCAGGAAACAGATTTCAAGAGGTACCTTGGAATCGCCTGTAAAGCACAGGAAGAGGGGCACAACTTGGACAATGGTGCACTTGGCCAAAAAGGGCGTATGCGTTTTCTCCTGAATATATTCAGGAGAAAACGCATACGCCCTTTTTGGCCAAGCAAGCAAGCGGGCAATAAAAATCTGCACTACAAAGAAGTATCACTTCCCACTGGTCAAAAGGGACATCCACAAAATGTGTAAAAACCAGAAAGGCAAGACAGGCCCTGGAGAACTGGGAGCCTTGTTATGCTGATGGGCGGGATGTAAATTGCCAACTGCCTCACTGGAGGAGTGCATTGTGTTCCCTAAAACAAGTAAACAACAGAGCTACAGAGCCAAGGCCACTTCCAGTCTAGGGAATATACCTTGGGAAAACTGAAAATCAATAAGAAAGAGCCACCTCCAAATTTAGGGCTGCACTGACTACAAGAACCTCAACTTGGGTACACCTTAAATATCCCAGGAAATATAAAAATGGTTCAAAACATTGTGGTACTTACGTACGATGGAATATCCCTCAGCCATGAAATCAATGTCATAAGACCAGTAGCAGCAAAGTGAGTGGATTCAGGTACGATGATTCTAAGTGAAATAAGTCACACAGAAAAAGAAACTTATCGTAAGATATCACTTATGAAGATCCTGTAAACATGGCTACACGTGAACTGAGTTAGGAAATAGAACAGAGTCTCACATTTAGAAAACACTCTTATGCCAGCATAAAGGGGAAGGAGAGGTGGGGTGATGCATAAAACCAGAGTTTGATATAAGCACAGGGACCGTTTCAAAAACCAACTTTGGAATTGACAAGACCGACACCTTCCTCAGTGAAAGAGACTCAAAACCCCATATTTCCCACAGAGGAATATATCTGACTAGTAAGAATCTTAAAACCTATGTATTGATATGTCTCCATAAGGGAATCAAGTGTGTCTAGAGTGGCATAAACATGGCAGCGAGAATCAGCTCAAACCCACTATAAAAAGGAATTTCAAAAGCAAAACCAAAAAACAGGGAAATTCTTTACAATTCCTTCAGGGTGTCTGAGGAAACCTGCAAAGACCCTATCTACAATGACAGCTGGATGTGGCATAAGGCTGGACACTTGGGACTGAGAGGATTGGTGAGATTGGGTGAGCAAATGCAGACCCTTTCAAGCAATAATGCATGGCCCACATTCCATGGGTCCCAACTGTCCAGGTTCAAGGGAATATTACTACAGCTATAACATGTACAGGAAACCTAGAGAATGGACACACTGTGAATACGAAAGGTTTCTAAAACTCAACGAATAGTCCCTCTCCTGGTGCTCCAGTTTGACTTTCCAACTGCCTTACTATCAATCTCCCAACTTGGAGAGACAGGCCCTTTAACCTCCTGGTTTGCACAGGTTCCCAATTTGGCAGAGGATGGAAGGGACGAGGGAGAACCCATGAGAGAGTAGCTGTTAGGCATTTGGACGGGCACATGTCACTCTAATTTCCCGGCAGGAAGAAGAATTAACCAAAGTCTCAGCCACCCACCGGGAACCAGTATAGGACATGATCCAAAATTTTGGACTTGCGTTCAGCTCACAAAAAACGAGTTGAGAAATGGAGCTCAGGGGCACAGCAATTCACAAACTGGCAGAGTGATAAAGGACAACTATCGTCCAAAAATCTGTTGAGGGAAGTCAACGAGGCGGACTTGAAAGCGAGGCAAAATAGCAGGAAACAGATTTCAAGAGGTACCTTGGAATCGCCTGTAAAGCACAGGAAGAGGGGCACAACTTGGACAATGGTGCACTTGGCCAAAAAGGGCGTATGCGTTTTCTCCTGAATATATTCAGGAGAAAACGCATACGTCCTTTTTGGCCAAGCAAGCAAGCGGGCAATGCAAATCTGCACTACAAAGAAGTATCACTTCCCACCGGTCAAAAGGGACATCCACAAAATGTGTAAAAACCAGAAAGGCAAGACAGGCCCTGGAGAACTGGGAGCCTTGTTATGCTGATGGGCGGGATGTAAATTGCCAACTGCCTCACTGGAGGAGTGCATTGTGTTCCCTAAAACAAGTAAACAACAGAGCTACAGAGCCAAGGCCACTTCCAGTCTAGGGAATATACCTTGGGAAAACTGAAAATCAATAAGAAAGAGCCACCTCCAAATTTAGGGCTGCACTGACTACAAGAACCTCAACTTGGGTACACCTTAAATATCCCAGGAAATATAAAAATGGTTCAAAACATTGTGGTACTTACGTACGATGGAATATCCCTCAGCCATGAAATCAATGTCATAAGACCAGTAGCAGCAAAGTGAGTGGATTCAGGTACGATGATTCTAAGTGAAATAAGTCACACAGAAAAAGAAACTTATCATAAGATATCACTTATGAAGATCCTGTAAACATGGCTACACGTGAACTGAGTTAGGAAAGAGAACAGAGTCTCACATTTAGAAAACACTCTTATGCCTGCATAAAGGGGAAGGAGAGGTGGGGTGATGCATAAAACCAGAGTTTGATATAAGCACAGGGACCGTTTCAAAAACCAACTTTGGAATTGACAAGACCGACACCTTCCTCAGTGAAAGAGACTCAAAACCCCATATTTCCCACAGAGGAATATATCTGACTAGTAAGAAACTTAAAACCTATGTATTGATATGTCTCCATAAGGGAATCAAGTGTGTCTAGAGTGGCATAAACATGGCAGCGAGAATCAGCTCAAACCCACTATAAAAAGTAATTTCAAAAGCAAAACCAAAAAACAGGGAAATTCTTTACAATTCCTTCAGGGTGTCTGAGGAAACCTGGAAAGACCCTATCTACAATGACAGCTGGATGTGGCATAAGGCTGGACACTTGGGACTGAGAGGATTGGTGAGATTGGGTGAGCAAATGCAGACCCTTTCAAGCAATAATGCATGGCACCCATTCCATGGGTCCCAACTCTCCAGGTTCAAGGGAATATTACTACAGCTATAACATGTACAGGAAACCTAGAGAATGGACACACTGTGAATACGAAAGGTTTCTAAAACTCAATGAATAGTCCCTCTCCTGGTGCTCCAGTTTGAATTTCCAACTGCCTTACTATCAATCTCCCAACTTGGAGAGACAGGCCCTTTAACCTCCTGGTTTGCACAGGTTCCCAATTTGGCAGAGGATGGAAGGGACGAGGGAGAACCCATGAGAGAGTAGCTGTTAGGCATTTGGACGGGCACATGTCACTCTAATTTCCCGGCAGGAAGAAGAATTAACCAAAGTCTCAGCCACCCACCGGGAACCAGTATAGGACATGATCCAAAATTTTGGACTTGCGTTCAGCTCACAAAAAACGAGTTGAGAAATGGAGCTCAGGGGCACAGCAATTCACAAACTGGCAGAGTGATAAAGGACAACTATCGTCCAAAAATCTGTTGAGGGAAGTCAATGAGGCGGACTTTAATGCGATGCAGAATAGCAGGAAACAGATTTAAAGAGGTACGTTGGAATCGCCTGTAAAGCACAGGAAGAGGGGCACAAGTTCGACAATGATGCACTTGGCCAAAAAGGGCGTATGCGTTTTTCCCTGAATATATTCAGGAGAAAACGCATACGCCCTTTTTGGCCAAGCAAGCAAGCGGGCAATGCAAATCTGCACTACAAAGAAGTATCATTTCCCACCGGTCAAAAGGGACATCCACAAAATGTGTAAAAACCAGAAAGGCAAGACAGGCCCTGGAGAACAGGGAGCCTTGTTATGCTGATGATCGGGATGTAAATTGCCAACTGCCTCACTGGAGGAGTGCATTGTGTTCCCTAAAACAAGTAAACAACAGAGCTACAGAGCCAAGGCCACTTCCAGTCTAGGGAATATACCTTGGGAAAACTGAAAATCAATAAGAAAGAGCCACCTCCAAATTTAGGGCTGCACTGACTACAAGAACCTCAACTTGGGTACACCTTAAATATCCCAGGAAATATAAAAATGGTTCAAAACATTGTGGTACTTACGTACGATGGAATATCCCTCAGCCATGAAATAAATGTCATAAGACCAGTAGCAGCAAAGTGAGTGGATTCAGGTACGATGATTCTAAGTGAAATAAGTCACACAGAAAAAGAAACTTATCATAAGATATCACTTATGAAGATCCTGTAAACATGGCTACACGTGAACTGAGTTAGGAAAGAGAACAGAGTCTCACATTTAGAAAACACTCTTATGCCTGCATAAAGGGGAAGGAGAGGTGGGGTGATGCATAAAACCAGAGTTTGATATAAGCACAGGGACCGTTTCAAAAACCAACTGTGGAATTGACAAGACCGACACCTTCCTTAGTGAAAGAGACTCAAAACCCCATATTTCCCACAGAGGAATATATCTGACTAGTAAGAAACTTAAAACCTATGTATTGATATGTCTCCATAAGGGAATCAAGTGTGTCTAGAGTGGCATAAACATGGCAGCGAGAATCAGCTCAAACCCACTATAAAAAGGAATTTCAAAAGCAAAACCAAAAAACAGGGAAATTCTTTACAATTCCTTCATGGTGTCTGAGGAAACCTGGAAAGACCCTATCTACAATGACAGCTGGATGTGGCATAAGGCTGGACACTTGGGACTGAGAGGATTGGTGAGATTGGGTGAGCAAATGCAGACCCTTTCAAGCAATAATGCATGGCCCCCATTCCATGGGTCCCAACTCTCCAGGTTCAAGGGAATATTACTACAGCTATAACATGTACAGGAAACCTAGAGAATGGACACACTGTGAATACGAAAGGTTTCTAAAACTCAACGAATAGTCCCTCTCCTGGTGCTCCAGTTTGACTTTCCAACTGCCTTACTATCAATCTCCCAACTTGGAGAGACAGGCCCTTTAACCTCCTGGTTTGCACAGGTTCCCAATTTGGCAGAGGATGGAAGGGACGAGGGAGAACCCATGAGAGAGTAGCTGTTAGGCATTGGGACGGGCACATGTCACTCTAATTTCCCGGCAGGAAGAAGAATTAACCAAAGTCTCAGCCACCCACCGGGAACCAGTATAGGACATGATCCAAAATTTTGGACTTGTGTTCAGCTCACAAAAAACGAGTTAAGAAATGGAGCTCAGGGGCACAGCAATTCACAAACTGGCAGAGTGATAAAGGACAACTATCGTCCAAAAATCTGTTGAGGGAAGTCAACGAGGCGGACTTGAAAGCGAGGCAAAATAGCAGGAAACAGATTTCAAGAGGTACCTTGGAATCGCCTGTAAAGCACAGGAAGAGGGGCACAACTTGGACAATGGTGCACTTGGCCAAAAAGGGCGTATGCGTTTTCTCCTGAATATATTCAGGAGAAAACGCATACGCCCTTTTTGGCCAAGCAAGCAAGCGGGCAATAAAAATCTGCACTACAAAGAAGTATCACTTCCCACTGGTCAAAAGGGACATCCACAAAATGTGTAAAAACCAGAAAGGCAAGACAGGCCCTGGAGAACTGGGAGCCTTGTTATGCTGATGGGCGGGATGTAAATTGCCAACTGCCTCACTGGAGGAGTGCATTGTGTTCCCTAAAACAAGTAAACAACAGAGCTACAGAGCCAAGGCCACTTCCAGTCTAGGGAATATACCTTGGGAAAACTGAAAATCAATAAGAAAGAGCCACCTCCAAATTTAGGGCTGCACTGACTACAAGAACCTCAACTTGGGTACACCTTAAATATCCCAGGAAATATAAAAATGGTTCAAAACATTGTGGTACTTACGTACGATGGAATATCCCTCAGCCATGAAATCAATGTCATAAGACCAGTAGCAGCAAAGTGAGTGGATTCAGGTACGATGATTCTAAGTGAAATAAGTCACACAGAAAAAGAAACTTATCGTAAGATATCACTTATGAAGATCCTGTAAACATGGCTACACGTGAACTGAGTTAGGAAATAGAACAGAGTCTCACATTTAGAAAACACTCTTATGCCAGCATAAAGGGGAAGGAGAGGTGGGGTGATGCATAAAACCAGAGTTTGATATAAGCACAGGGACCGTTTCAAAAACCAACTTTGGAATTGACAAGACCGACACCTTCCTCAGTGAAAGAGACTCAAAACCCCATATTTCCCACAGAGGAATATATCTGACTAGTAAGAATCTTAAAACCTATGTATTGATATGTCTCCATAAGGGAATCAAGTGTGTCTAGAGTGGCATAAACATGGCAGCGAGAATCAGCTCAAACCCACTATAAAAAGGAATTTCAAAAGCAAAACCAAAAAACAGGGAAATTCTTTACAATTCCTTCAGGGTGTCTGAGGAAACCTGCAAAGACCCTATCTACAATGACAGCTGGATGTGGCATAAGGCTGGACACTTGGGACTGAGAGGATTGGTGAGATTGGGTGAGCAAATGCAGACCCTTTCAAGCAATAATGCATGGCCCACATTCCATGGGTCCCAACTGTCCAGGTTCAAGGGAATATTACTACAGCTATAACATGTACAGGAAACCTAGAGAATGGACACACTGTGAATACGAAAGGTTTCTAAAACTCAACGAATAGTCCCTCTCCTGGTGCTCCAGTTTGACTTTCCAACTGCCTTACTATCAATCTCCCAACTTGGAGAGACAGGCCCTTTAACCTCCTGGTTTGCACAGGTTCCCAATTTGGCAGAGGATGGAAGGGACGAGGGAGAACCCATGAGAGAGTAGCTGTTAGGCATTTGGACGGGCACATGTCACTCTAATTTCCCGGCAGGAAGAAGAATTAACCAAAGTCTCAGCCACCCACCGGGAACCAGTATAGGACATGATCCAAAATTTTGGACTTGCGTTCAGCTCACTAAAAACGAGTTGAGAAATGGAGCTCAGGGGCACAGCAATTCACAAACTGGCAGAGTGATAAAGGACAACTATCGTCCAAAAATCTGTTGAGGGAAGTCAATGAGGCGGACTTTAATGCGATGCAGAATAGCAGGAAACAGATTTAAAGAGGTACGTTGGAATCGCCTGTAAAGCACAGGAAGAGGGGCACAAGTTCGACAATGATGCACTTGGCCAAAAAGGGCGTATGCGTTTTTCCCTGAATATATTCAGGAGAAAACGCATACGCCCTTTTTGGCCAAGCAAGCAAGCGGGCAATGCAAATCTGCACTACAAAGAAGTATCATTTCCCACCGGTCAAAAGGGACATCCACAAAATGTGTAAAAACCAGAAAGGCAAGACAGGCCCTGGAGAACAGGGAGCCTTGTTATGCTGATGATCGGGATGTAAATTGCCAACTGCCTCACTGGAGGAGTGCATTGTGTTCCCTAAAACAAGTAAACAACAGAGCTACAGAGCCAAGGCCACTTCCAGTCTAGGGAATATACCTTGGGAAAACTGAAAATCAATAAGAAAGAGCCACCTCCAAATTTAGGGCTGCACTGACTACAAGAACCTCAACTTGGGTACACCTTAAATATCCCAGGAAATATAAAAATGGTTCAAAACATTGTGGTACTTACGTACGATGGAATATCCCTCAGCCATGAAATAAATGTCATAAGACCAGTAGCAGCAAAGTGAGTGGATTCAGGTACGATGATTCTAAGTGAAATAAGTCACACAGAAAAAGAAACTTATCATAAGATATCACTTATGAAGATCCTGTAAACATGGCTACACGTGAACTGAGTTAGGAAAGAGAACAGAGTCTCATATTTAGAAAACACTCTTATGCCTGCATAAAGGGGAAGGAGAGGTGGGGTGATGCATAAAACCAGAGTTTGATATAAGCACAGGGACCGTTTCAAAAACCAACTGTGGAATTGACAAGACCGACACCTTCCTCAGTGAAAGAGACTCAAAACCCCATATTTCCCACAGAGGAATATATCTGACTAGTAAGAAACTTAAAACCTATGTATTGATATGTCTCCATAAGGGAATCAAGTGTGTCTAGAGTGGCATAAACATGGCAGCGAGAATCAGCTCAAACCCACTATAAAAAGGAATTTCAAAAGCAAAACCAAAAAACAGGGAAATTCTTTACAATTCCTTCATGGTGTCTGAGGAAACCTGGAAAGACCCTATCTACAATGACAGCTGGATGTGGCATAAGGCTGGACACTTGGGACTGAGAGGATTGGTGAGATTGGGTGAGCAAATGCAGACCCTTTCAAGCAATAATGCATGGCCCCCATTCCATGGGTCCCAACTCTCCAGGTTCAAGGGAATATTACTACAGCTATAACATGTACAGGAAACCTAGAGAATGGACACACTGTGAATACGAAAGGTTTCTAAAACTCAACGAATAGTCCCTCTCCTGGTGCTCCAGTTTGACTTTCCAACTGCCTTACTATCAATCTCCCAACTTGGAGAGACAGGCCCTTTAACCTCCTGGTTTGCACAGGTTCCCAATTTGGCAGAGGATGGAAGGGACGAGGGAGAACCCATGAGAGAGTAGCTGTTAGGCATTGGGACGGGCACATGTCACTCTAATTTCCCGGCAGGAAGAAGAATTAACCAAAGTCTCAGCCACCCACCGGGAACCAGTATAGGACATGATCCAAAATTTTGGACTTGTGTTCAGCTCACAAAAAACGAGTTAAGAAATGGAGCTCAGGGGCACAGCAATTCACAAACTGGCAGAGTGATAAAGGACAACTATCGTCCAAAAATCTGTTGAGGGAAGTCAACGAGGCGGACTTGAAAGCGAGGCAAAATAGCAGGAAACAGATTTCAAGAGGTACCTTGGAATCGCCTGTAAAGCACAGGAAGAGGGGCACAACTTGGACAATGGTGCACTTGGCCAAAAAGGGCGTATGCGTTTTCTCCTGAATATATTCAGGAGAAAACGCATACGCCCTTTTTGGCCAAGCAAGCAAGCGGGCAATAAAAATCTGCACTACAAAGAAGTATCACTTCCCAACGGTCAAAAGGGACATCCACAAAATGTGTAAAAACCAGAAAGGCAAGACAGGCCCTGGAGAACTGGGAGCCTTGTTATGCTGATGGGCGGGATGTAAATTGCCAACTGCCTCACTGGAGGAGTACATTGTGTTCCCTAAAACAAGTAAACAACAGAGCTACAGAGCCAAGGCCACTTCCAGTCTAGGGAATATACCTTGGGAAAACTGAAAATCAATAAGAAAGAGCCACCTCCAAATTTAGGGCTGCACTGACTACAAGAACCTCAACTTGGGTACACCTTAAATATCCCAGGAAATATAAAAATGGTTCAAAACATTGTGGTACTTACGTACGATGGAATATCCCTCAGCCATGAAATCAATGTCATAAGACCAGTAGCAGCAAAGTGAGTGGATTCAGGTACGAAGATTCTAAGTGAAATAAGTCACACAGAAAAAGAAACTTATCATAAGATATCACTTATGAAGATCCTGTAAACATGGCTACACGTGAACTGAGTTAGGAAAGAGAACAGAGTCTCACATTTAGAAAACACTCTTATGCCTGCATAAAGGGGAAGGAGAGGTGGGGTGATGCATAAAACCAGAGTTTGATATAAGCACAGGGACCGTTTCAAAAACCAACTTTGGAATTGACAAGACCGACACCTTCCTCAGTGAAAGAGACTCAAAACCCCATATTTCCCACAGAGGAATATATCTGACTAGTAAGAATCTTAAAACCTATGTATTGATATGTCTCCATAAGGGAATCAAGTGTGTCTAGAGTGGCATAAACATGGCAGCGAGAATCAGCTCAAACCCACTATAAAAAGGAATTTCAAAAGCAAAACCAAAAAACAGGGAAATTCTTTACAATTCCTTCAGGGTGTCTGAGGAAACCTGCAAAGACCCTATCTACAATGACAGCTGGATGTGGCATAAGGCTGGACACTTGGGACTGAGAGGATTGGTGAGATTGGGTGAGCAAATGCAGACCCTTTCAAGCAATAATGCATGGCCCCCATTCCATGGGTCCCAACTCTCCATGTTCAAGGGAATATTACTACAGCTATAACATGTACAGGAAACCTAGAGAATGGACACACTGTGAATACGAAAGGTTTCTAAAACTCAACGAATAGTCCCTCTCCTGGTGCTCCAGTTTGACTTTCCAACTGCCTTACTATCAATCTCCCAACTTGGAGAGACAGGCCCTTTAACCTCCTGGTTTGCACAGGTTCCCAATTTGGCAGAGGATGGAAGGGACGAGGGAGAACCCATGAGAGAGTAGCTGTTAGGCATTTGGACGGGCACATGTCACTCTAATTTCCCGGCAGGAAGAAGAATTAACCAAAGTCTCAGCCACCCACCGGGAACCAGTATAGGACATGATCCAAAATTTTGGACTTGCGTTCAGCTCACAAAAAACGAGTTGAGAAATGGAGCTCAGGGGCACAGCAATTCACAAACTGGCAGAGTGATAAAGGACAACTATCGTCCAAAAATCTGTTGAGGGAAGTCAACGAGGCGGACTTGAAAGCGAGGCACAATAGCAGGAAACAGATTTCAAGAGGTACGTTGGAATCGCCTGTAAAGCACAGGAAGAGGGGCACAACTTGGACAATGGTGCACTTGGCCAAAAAGGGCGTATGCGTTTTCTCCTGAATATATTCAGGAGAAAACGCATACGCCCTTTTTGGCCAAGCAAGCAAGCGGGCAATGCAAATCTGCACTACAAAGAAGTATCACTTCCCAACGGTCAAAAGGGACATCCACAAAATGTGTAAAAACCAGAAAGGCAAGACAGGCCCTGGAGAACTGGGAGCCTTGTTATGCTGATGGGCGGGATGTAAATTGCCAACTGCCTCACTGGAGGAGTACATTGTGTTCCCTAAAACAAGTAAACAACAGAGCTACAGAGCCAAGGCCACTTCCAGTCTAGGGAATATACCTTGGGAAAACTGAAAATCAATAAGAAAGAGCCACCTCCAAATTTAGGGCTGCACTGACTACAAGAACCTCAACTTGGGTACACCTTAAATATCCCAGGAAATATAAAAATGGTTCAAAACATTGTGGTACTTACGTACGATGGAATATCCCTCAGCCATGAAATCAATGTCATAAGACCAGTAGCAGCAAAGTGAGTGGATTCAGGTACGAAGATTCTAAGTGAAATAAGTCACACAGAAAAAGAAACTTATCATAAGATATCACTTATGAAGATCCTGTAAACATGGCTACACGTGAACTGAGTTAGGAAAGAGAACAGAGTCTCACATTTAGAAAACACTCTTATGCCTGCATAAAGGGGAAGGAGAGGTGGGGTGATGCATAAAACCAGAGTTTGATATAAGCACAGGGACCGTTTCAAAAACCAACTTTGGAATTGACAAGACCGACACCTTCCTCAGTGAAAGAGACTCAAAACCCCATATTTCCCACAGAGGAATATATCTGACTAGTAAGAATCTTAAAACCTATGTATTGATATGTCTCCATAAGGGAATCAAGTGTGTCTAGAGTGGCATAAACATGGCAGCGAGAATCAGCTCAAACCCACTATAAAAAGGAATTTCAAAAGCAAAACCAAAAAACAGGGAAATTCTTTACAATTCCTTCAGGGTGTCTGAGGAAACCTGGAAAGACCCTATCTACAATGACAGCTGGATGTGGCATAAGGCTGGACACTTGGGACTGAGAGGATTGGTGAGATTGGGTGAGCAAATGCAGACCCTTTCAAGCAATAATGCATGGCCCCCATTCCATGGGTCCCAACTCTCCATGTTCAAGGGAATATTACTACAGCTATAACATGTACAGGAAACCTAGAGAATGGACACACTGTGAATACGAAAGGTTTCTAAAACTCAACGAATAGTCCCTCTCCTGGTGCTCCAGTTTGACTTTCCAACTGCCTTACTATCAATCTCCCAACTTGGAGAGACAGGCCCTTTAACCTCCTGGTTTGCACAGGTTCCCAATTTGGCAGAGGATGGAAGGGACGAGGGAGAACCCATGAGAGAGTAGCTGTTAGGCATTTGGACGGGCACATGTCACTCTAATTTCCCGGCAGGAAGAAGAATTAACCAAAGTCTCAGCCACCCACCGGGAACCAGTATAGGACATGATCCAAAATTTTGGACGTGCGTTCAGCTCACAAAAAACGAGTTGAGAAATGGAGCTCAGGGGCACAGCAATTCACAAACTGGCAGAGTGATAAAGGACAACTATCGTCCAAAAATCTGTTGAGGGAAGTCAATGAGGCGGACTTTAATGCGATGCAGAATAGCAGGAAACAGATTTAAAGAGGTACGTTGGAATCGCCTGTAAAGCACAGGAAGAGGGGCACAAGTTCGACAATGATGCACTTGGCCAAAAAGGGCGTATGCCTTTTTCCCTGAATATATTCAGGAGAAAACGCATACGCCCTTTTTGGCCAAGCAAGCAAGCGGGCAATGCAAATCTGCACTACAAAGAAGTATCACTTCCCACCGGTCAAAAGGGACATCCACAAAATGTGTAAAAACCAGAAAGGCAAGACAGGCCCTGGAGAACAGGGGGCCTTGTTATGCTGATGGGCGGGATGTCAATTGCCAACTGCCTCACTGGAGGAGTGCATTGTGTTCCCTAAAACAAGTAAACAACAGAGCTACAGAGCCAAGGCCACTTCCAGTCTAGGGAATATACCTTGGGAAAACTGAAAATCAATAAGAAAGAGCCACCTCCAAATTTAGGGCTGCACTGACTACAAGAACCTCAACTTGGGTACACCTTAAATATCCCAGGAAATATAAAAATGGTTCAAAACATTGTGGTACTTACGTACGATGGAATATTCCTCAGCCATGAAATCAATGTCATAAGAGCAGTAGCAGCAAAGTGAGTGGATTCAGGTACGATGATTCTAAGTGAAATAAGTCACACAGAAAAAGAAACTTATCATAAGATATCAGTTATGAAGATCCTGTAAACATGGCTACACGTGAACTGAGTTAGGAAAGAGAACAGAGTCTCACATTTAGAAAACACTCTTATGCCTGCATAAAGGGGATGGAGAGGTGGGGTGATGCATAAAACCAGAGTTTGATATAAGCACAGGGACCGTTCCAAAAACCAACTTTGGAATAGACAAGACCGACACCTTCCTCAGTGAAAGAGACTCAAAACCCCATATTTCCCGCAGAGGAATATATCTGACTAGTAAGAAACTTAAAACCTATGTATTGATATGTCTCCATAAGGGAATCAAGTGTGTCTAGAGTGGCATAAACATGGCAGCGAGAATCAGCTCAAACCCACTATAAAAAGGAATTTCAAAAGCAAAACCAAAAAACAGGGAAATTCTTTACAATTCCTTCATGGTGTCTGAGGAAACCTGGAAAGACCCTATCTACAATGACAGCTGGATGTGGCATAAGGCTGGACACTTGGGACTGAGAGGATTGGTGAGATTGGGTGAGCAAATGCAGACCCTTTCAAGCAATAATGCATGGCCCCCATTCCATGGGTCCCAACTCTCCAGGTTCAAGGGAATATTACTACAGCTATAACATGTACAGGAAACCTAGAGAATGGACACACTGTGAATACGAAAGGTTTCTAAAACTCAACGAATAGTCCCTCTCCTGGTGCTCCAGTTTGACTTTCCAACTGCCTTACTATCAATCTCCCAACTTGGAGAGACAGGCCCTTTAACCTCCTGGTTTGCACAGGTTCCCAATTTGGCAGAGGATGGAAGGGACAAGGGAGAACCCATGAGAGAGTAGCTGTTAGGCATTTGGACGGGCACATGTCACTCTAATTTCCCGGCAGGAAGAAGAATTAACCAAAGTCTCAGCCACCCACCGGGAACCAGTATAGGACATGATCCAAAATTTTGGACTTGTGTTCAGCTCACAGAAAACGAGTTGAGAAATGGAGCTCAGGGGCACAGCAATTCACAAACTGGCAGAGTGATAAAGGACAACTATCGTCCAAAAATCTGTTGAGGGAAGTCAACGAGGCGGACTTGAAAGCGAGGCAAAATAGCAGGAAACAGATTTCAAGAGGTACCTTGGAATCGCCTGTAAAGCACAGGAAGAGGGGCACAACTTGGACAATGGTGCACTTGGCCAAAAAGGGCGTATGCGTTTTCTCCTGAATATATTCAGGAGAAAACGCATACGCCCTTTTTGGCCAAGCAAGCAAGCGGGCAATAAAAATCTGCACTACAAAGAAGTATCACTTCCCACTGGTCAAAAGGGACATCCACAAAATGTGTAAAAACCAGAAAGGCAAGACAGGCCCTGGAGAACTGGGAGCCTTGTTATGCTGATGGGCGGGATGTAAATTGCCAACTGCCTCACTGGAGGAGTGCATTGTGTTCCCTAAAACAAGTAAACAACAGAGCTACAGAGCCAAGGCCACTTCCAGTCTAGGGAATATACCTTGGGAAAACTGAAAATCAATAAGAAAGAGCCACCTCCAAATTTAGGGCTGCACTGACTACAAGAACTTCAACTTGGGTACACCTTAAATATCCCAGGAAATATAAAAATGGTTCAAAACATTGTGGTACTTACGTACGATGGAATATCCCTCAGCCATGAAATCAATGTCATAAGACCAGTAGCAGCAAAGTGAGTGGATTCAGGTACGATGATTCTAAGTGAAATAAGTCACACAGAAAAAGAAACTTATCGTAAGATATCACTTATGAAGATCCTGTAAACATGGCTACACGTGAACTGAGTTAGGAAATAGAACAGAGTCTCACATTTAGAAAACACTCTTATGCCTGCATAAAGGGGATGGAGAGGTGGGGTGATGCATAAAACCAGAGTTTGATATAAGCACAGGGACCGTTCCAAAAACCAACTTTGGAATAGACAAGACCGACACCTTCCTCAGTGAAAGAGACTCAAAACCCCATATTTCCCGCAGAGGAATATATCTGACTAGTAAGAAACTTAAAACCTATGTATTGATATGTCTCCATAAGGGAATCAAGTGTGTCTAGAGTGGCATAAACATGGCAGCGAGAATCAGCTCAAACCCACTATAAAAAGGAATTTCAAAAGCAAAACCAAAAAACAGGGAAATTCTTTACAATTCCTTCATGGTGTCTGAGGAAACCTGGAAAGACCCTATCTACAATGACAGCTGGATGTGGCATAAGGCTGGACACTTGGGACTGAGAGGATTGGTGAGATTGGGTGAGCAAATGCAGACCCTTTCAAGCAATAATGCATGGCCCCCATTCCATGGGTCCCAACTCTCCAGGTTCAAGGGAATATTACTACAGCTATAACATGTACAGGAAACCTAGAGAATGGACACACTGTGAATACGAAAGGTTTCTAAAACTCAACGAATAGTCCCTCTCCTGGTGCTCCAGTTTGACTTTCCAACTGCCTTACTATCAATCTCCCAACTTGGAGAGACAGGCCCTTTAACCTCCTGGTTTGCACAGGTTCCCAATTTGGCAGAGGATGGAAGGGACAAGGGAGAACCCATGAGAGAGTAGCTGTTAGGCATTTGGACGGGCACATGTCACTCTAATTTCCCGGCAGGAAGAAGAATTAACCAAAGTCTCAGCCACCCACCGGGAACCAGTATAGGACATGATCCAAAATTTTGGACTTGTGTTCAGCTCACAAAAAACGAGTTGAGAAATGGAGCTCAGGGGCACAGCAATTCACAAACTGGCAGAGTGATAAAGGACAACTATCGTCCAAAAATCTGTTGAGGGAAGTCAACGAGGCGGACTTGAAAGCGAGGCAAAATAGCAGGAAACAGATTTCAAGAGGTACGTTGGAATCGCCTGTAAAGCACAGGAAGAGGGGCACAACTTGGACAATGGTGCACTTGGCCAAAAAGGGCGTATGCATTTTCTCCTGAATATATTCAGGAGAAAACGCATACGCCCTTTTTGGCCAAGCAAGCAAGCGGGCAATAAAAATCTGCACTACAAAGAAGTATCACTTCCCACTGGTCAAAAGGGACATCCACAAAATGTGTAAAAACCAGAAAGGCAAGACAGGCCCTGGAGAACTGGGAGCCTTGTTATGCTGATGGGCGGGATGTAAATTGCCAACTGCCTCACTGGAGGAGTGCATTGTGTTCCCTAAAACAAGTAAACAACAGAGCTACAGAGCCAAGGCCACTTCCAGTCTAGGGAATATACCTTGGGAAAACTGAAAATCAATAAGAAAGAGCCACCTCCAAATTTAGGGCTGCACTGACTACAAGAACCTCAACTTGGGTACACCTTAAATATCCCAGGAAATATAAAAATGGTTCAAAACATTGTGGTACTTACGTACGATGGAATATCCCTCAGCCATGAAATCAATGTCATAAGACCAGTAGCAGCAAAGTGAGTGGATTCAGGTACGATGATTCTAAGTGAAATAAGTCACACAGAAAAAGAAACTTATCGTAAGATATCACTTATGAAGATCCTGTAAACATGGCTACACGTGAACTGAGTTAGGAAATAGAACAGAGTCTCACATTTAGAAAACACTCTTATGCCAGCATAAAGGGGAAGGAGAGGTGGGGTGATGCATAAAACCAGAGTTTGATATAAGCACAGGGACCGTTTCAAAAACCAACTTTGGAATTGACAAGACCGACACCTTCCTCAGTGAAAGAGACTCAAAACCCCATATTTCCCACAGAGGAATATATCTGACTAGTAAGAATCTTAAAACCTATGTATTGATATGTCTCCATAAGGGAATCAAGTGTGTCTAGAGTGGCATAAACATGGCAGCGAGAATCAGCTCAAACCCACTATAAAAAGGAATTTCAAAAGCAAAACCAAAAAACAGGGAAATTCTTTACAATTCCTTCAGGGTGTCTGAGGAAACCTGCAAAGACCCTATCTACAATGACAGCTGGATGTGGCATAAGGCTGGACACTTGGGACTGAGAGGATTGGTGAGATTGGGTGAGCAAATGCAGACCCTTTCAAGCAATAATGCATGGCCCACATTCCATGGGTCCCAACTGTCCAGGTTCAAGGGAATATTACTACAGCTATAACATGTACAGGAAACCTAGAGAATGGACACACTGTGAATACGAAAGGTTTCTAAAACTCAACGAATAGTCCCTCTCCTGGTGCTCCAGTTTGACTTTCCAACTGCCTTACTATCAATCTCCCAACTTGGAGAGACAGGCCCTTTAACCTCCTGGTTTGCACAGGTTCCCAATTTGGCAGAGGATGGAAGGGACGAGGGAGAACCCATGAGAGAGTAGCTGTTAGGCATTTGGACGGGCACATGTCACTCTAATTTCCCGGCAGGAAGAAGAATTAACCAAAGTCTCAGCCACCCACCGGGAACCAGTATAGGACATGATCCAAAATTTTGGACTTGCGTTCAGCTCACAAAAAACGAGTTGAGAAATGGAGCTCAGGGGCACAGCAATTCACAAACTGGCAGAGTGATAAAGGACAACTATCGTCCAAAAATCTGTTGAGGGAAGTCAACGAGGCGGACTTGAAAGCGAGGCAAAATAGCAGGAAAGAGATTTCAAGAGGTACCTTGGAATCGCCTGTAAAGCACAGGAAGAGGGGCACAACTTGGACAATGGTGCACTTGGCCAAAAAGGGCGTATGCGTTTTCTCCTGAATATATTCAGGAGAAAACGCATACGTCCTTTTTGGCCAAGCAAGCAAGCGGGCAATGCAAATCTGCACTACAAAGAAGTATCACTTCCCACCGGTCAAAAGGGACATCCACAAAATGTGTAAAAACCAGAAAGGCAAGACAGGCCCTGGAGAACTGGGAGCCTTGTTATGCTGATGGGCGGGATGTAAATTGCCAACTGCCTCACTGGAGGAGTGCATTGTGTTCCCTAAAACAAGTAAACAACAGAGCTACAGAGCCAAGGCCACTTCCAGTCTAGGGAATATACCTTGGGAAAACTGAAAATCAATAAGAAAGAGCCACCTCCAAATTTAGGGCTGCACTGACTACAAGAACCTCAACTTGGGTACACCTTAAATATCCCAGGAAATATAAAAATGGTTCAAAACATTGTGGTACTTACGTACGATGGAATATCCCTCAGCCATGAAATCAATGTCATAAGACCAGTAGCAGCAAAGTGAGTGGATTCAGGTACGATGATTCTAAGTGAAATAAGTCACACAGAAAAAGAAACTTATCATAAGATATCACTTATGAAGATCCTGTAAACATGGCTACACGTGAACTGAGTTAGGAAAGAGAACAGAGTCTCACATTTAGAAAACACTCTTATGCCTGCATAAAGGGGAAGGAGAGGTGGGGTGATGCATAAAACCAGAGTTTGATATAAGCACAGGGACCGTTTCAAAAACCAACTTTGGAATTGACAAGACCGACACCTTCCTCAGTGAAAGAGACTCAAAACCCCATATTTCCCACAGAGGAATATATCTGACTAGTAAGAAACTTAAAACCTATGTATTGATATGTCTCCATAAGGGAATCAAGTGTGTCTAGAGTGGCATAAACATGGCAGCGAGAATCAGCTCAAACCCACTATAAAATGTAATTTCAAAAGCAAAACCAAAAAACAGGGAAATTCTTTACAATTCCTTCAGGGTGTCTGAGGAAACCTGGAAAGACCCTATCTACAATGACAGCTGGATGTGGCATAAGGCTGGACACTTGGGACTGAGAGGATTGGTGAGATTGGGTGAGCAAATGCAGACCCTTTCAAGCAATAATGCATGGCCCCCATTCCATGGGTCCCAACTCTCCAGGTTCAAGGGAATATTACTACAGCTATAACATGTACAGGAAACCTAGAGAATGGACACACTGTGAATACGAAAGGTTTCTAAAACTCAATGAATAGTCCCTCTCCTGGTGCTCCAGTTTGAATTTCCAACTGCCTTACTATCAATCTCCCAACTTGGAGAGACAGGCCCTTTAACCTCCTGGTTTGCACAGGTTCCCAATTTGGCAGAGGATGGAAGGGACGAGGGAGAACCCATGAGAGAGTAGCTGTTAGGCATTTGGACGGGCACATGTCACTCTAATTTCCCGGCAGGAAGAAGAATTAACCAAAGTCTCAGCCACCCACCGGGAACCAGTATAGGACATGATCCAAAATTTTGGACTTGCGTTCAGCTCACAAAAAACGAGTTGAGAAATGGAGCTCAGGGGCACAGCAATTCACAAACTGGCAGAGTGATAAAGGACAACTATCGTCCAAAAATCTGTTGAGGGAAGTCAATGAGGCGGACTTTAATGCGATGCAGAATAGCAGGAAACAGATTTAAAGAGGTACGTTGGAATCGCCTGTAAAGCACAGGAAGAGGGGCACAAGTTCGACAATGATGCACTTGGCCAAAAAGGGCGTATGCGTTTTTCCCTGAATATATTCAGGAGAAAACGCATACGCCCTTTTTGGCCAAGCAAGCAAGCGGGCAATGCAAATCTGCACTACAAAGAAGTATCATTTCCCACCGGTCAAAAGGGACATCCACAAAATGTGTAAAAACCAGAAAGGCAAGACAGGCCCTGGAGAACAGGGAGCCTTGTTATGCTGATGATCGGGATGTAAATTGCCAACTGCCTCACTGGAGGAGTGCATTGTGTTCCCTAAAACAAGTAAACAACAGAGCTACAGAGCCAAGGCCACTTCCAGTCTAGGGAATATACCTTGGGAAAACTGAAAATCAATAAGAAAGAGCCACCTCCAAATTTAGGGCTGCACTGACTACAAGAACCTCAACTTGGGTACACCTTAAATATCCCAGGAAATATAAAAATGGTTCAAAACATTGTGGTACTTACGTACGATGGAATATCCCTCAGCCATGAAATAAATGTCATAAGACCAGTAGCAGCAAAGTGAGTGGATTCAGGTACGATGATTCTAAGTGAAATAAGTCACACAGAAAAAGAAACTTATCATAAGATATCACTTATGAAGATCCTGTAAACATGGCTACACGTGAACTGAGTTAGGAAAGAGAACAGAGTCTCACATTTAGAAAACACTCTTATGCCTGCATAAAGGGGAAGGAGAGGTGGGGTGATGCATAAAACCAGAGTTTGATATAAGCACAGGGACCGTTTCAAAAACCAACTGTGGAATTGACAAGACCGACACCTTCCTTAGTGAAAGAGACTCAAAACCCCATATTTCCCACAGAGGAATATATCTGACTAGTAAGAAACTTAAAACCTATGTATTGATATGTCTCCATAAGGGAATCAAGTGTGTCTAGAGTGGCATAAACATGGCAGCGAGAATCAGCTCAAACCCACTATAAAAAGGAATTTCAAAAGCAAAACCAAAAAACAGGGAAATTCTTTACAATTCCTTCATGGTGTCTGAGGAAACCTGGAAAGACCCTATCTACAATGACAGCTGGATGTGGCATAAGGCTGGACACTTGGGACTGAGAGGATTGGTGAGATTGGGTGAGCAAATGCAGACCCTTTCAAGCAATAATGCATGGCCCCCATTCCATGGGTCCCAACTCTCCATGTTCAAGGGAATATTACTACAGCTATAACATGTACAGGAAACCTAGAGAATGGACACACTGTGAATACGAAAGGTTTCTAAAACTCAACGAATAGTCCCTCTCCTGGTGCTCCAGTTTTACTTTCCAACTGCCTTACTATCAATCTCCCAACTTGGAGAGACAGGCCCTTTAACCTCCTGGTTTGCACAGGTTCCCAATTTGGCAGAGGATGGAAGGGACGAGGGAGAACCCATGAGAGAGTAGCTGTTAGGCATTGGGACGGGCACATGTCACTCTAATTTCCCGGCAGGAAGAAGAATTAACCAAAGTCTCAGCCACCCACCGGGAACCAGTATAGGACATGATCCAAAATTTTGGACTTGTGTTCAGCTCACAAAAAACGAGTTAAGAAATGGAGCTCATGGGCACAGCAATTCACAAACTGGCAGAGTGATAAAGGACAACTATCGTCCAAAAATCTGTTGAGGGAAGTCAACGAGGCGGACTTGAAAGCGAGGCAAAATAGCAGGAAACAGATTTCAAGAGGTACCTTGGAATCGCCTGTAAAGCACAGGAAGAGGGGCACAACTTGGACAATGGTGCACTTGGCCAAAAAGGGCGTATGCGTTTTCTCCTGAATATATTCAGGAGAAAACGCATACGCCCTTTTTGGCCAAGCAAGCAAGTGGGCAATAAAAATCTGCACTACAAAGAAGTATCACTTCCCACTGGTCAAAAGGGACATCCACAAAATGTGTAAAAACCAGAAAGGCAAGACAGGCCCTGGAGAACTGGGAGCCTTGTTATGCTGATGGGCGGGATGTAAATTGCCAACTGCCTCACTGGAGGAGTGCATTGTGTTCCCTAAAACAAGTAAACAACAGAGCTACAGAGCCAAGGCCACTTCCAGTCTAGGGAATATACCTTGGGAAAACTGAAAATCAATAAGAAAGAGCCACCTCCAAATTTAGGGCTGCACTGACTACAAGAACCTCAACTTGGGTACACCTTAAATATCCCAGGAAATATAAAAATGGTTCAAAACATTGTGGTACTTACGTACGATGGAATATCCCTCAGCCATGAAATCAATGTCATAAGACCAGTATCAGCAAAGTGAGTGGATTCAGGTACGATGATTCTAAGTGAAATAAGTCACACAGAAAAAGAAACTTATCATAAGATATCACTTATGAAGATCGTGTAAACATGGCTACACGTGAACTGAGTTAGGAAAGAGAACAGAGTCTCACATTTAGAAAACACTCTTATGCCAGCATAAAGGGGAAGGAGAGGTGGGGTGATGCATAAAACCAGAGTTTGATATAAGCACAGGGACCGTTCCAAAAACCAACTTTGGAATTGACAAGACCGACACCTTCCTTAGTGAAAGAGACTCAAAACCCCATATTTCCCACAGAGGAATATATCTGACTAGTAAGAATCTTAAAACCTATGTATTGATATGTCTCCATAAGGGAATCAAGTGTGTCTAGAGTGGCATAAACATGGCAGCGAGAATCAGCTCAAAACCACTATAAAAAGTAATTTCAAAAGCAAAACCAAAAAACAGGGAAATTCTTTACAATTCCTTCAGGGTGTCTGAGGAAACCTGCAAAGACCCTATCTACAATGACAGCTGGATGTGGCATAAGGCTGGACACTTGGGACTGAGAGGATTGGTGAGATTGGGTGAGCAAATGCAGACCCTTTCAAGCAATAATGCATGGCCCCCATTCCATGGGTCCCAACTCTCCAGGTTCAAGGGAATATTACTACAGCTATAACATGTACAGGAAACCTAGAGAATGGACACACTGTGAATACGAAAGGTTTCTAAAACTCAACGAATAGTCCCTCTCCTGGTGCTCCAGTTTGACTTTCCAACTGCCTTACTATCAATCTCCCAACTTGGAGAGACAGGCCCTTTAACCTCCTGGTTTGCACAGGTTCCCAATTTGGCAGAGGATGGAAGGGACGAGGGAGAACCCATGAGAGAGTAGCTGTTAGGCATTTGGACGGGCACATGTCACTCTAATTTCCCGGCAGGAAGAAGAATTAACCAAAGTCTCAGCCACCCACCGGGAACCAGTATAGGACATGATCCAAAATTTTGGACTTGCGTTCAGCTCACAAAAAACGAGTTGAGAAATGGAGCTCAGGGGCACAGCAATTCACAAACTGGCAGAGTGATAAAGGACAACTATCGTCCAAAAATCTGTTGAGGGAAGTCAACGAGGCGGACTTGAAAGCGAGGCACAATAGCAGGAAACAGATTTCAAGAGGTACCTTGGAATCGCCTGTAAAGCACAGGAAGAGGGGCACAACTTGGACAATGGTGCACTTGGCCAAAAAGGGCGTATGCGTTTTCTCCTGAATATATTCAGGAGAAAACGCATACGCCCTTTTTGGCCAAGCAAGCAAGCGGGCAATGCAAATCTGCACTACAAAGAAGTATCACTTCCCAACGGTCAAAAGGGACATCCACAAAATGTGTAAAAACCAGAAAGGCAAGACAGGCCCTGGAGAACTGGGAGCCTTGTTATGCTGATGGGCGGGATGTAAATTGCCAACTGCCTCACTGGAGGAGTACATTGTGTTCCCTAAAACAAGTAAACAACAGAGCTACAGAGCCAAGGCCACTTCCAGTCTAGGGAATATACCTTGGGAAAACTGAAAATCAATAAGAAAGAGCCACCTCCAAATTTAGGGCTGCACTGACTACAAGAACCTCAACTTGGGTACACCTTAAATATCCCAGGAAATATAAAAATGGTTCAAAACATTGTGGTACTTACGTACGATGGAATATCCCTCAGCCATGAAATCAATTTCATAAGACCAGTAGCAGCAAAGTGAGTGGATTCAGGTACGAAGATTCTAAGTGAAATAAGTCACACAGAAAAAGAAACTTATCATAAGATATCACTTATGAAGATCCTGTAAACATGGCTACACGTGAACTGAGTTAGGAAAGAGAACAGAGTCTCACATTTAGAAAACACTCTTATGCCTGCATAAAGGGGAAGGAGAGGTGGGGTGATGCATAAAACCAGAGTTTGATATAAGCACAGGGACCGTTTCAAAAACCAACTTTGGAATTGACAAGACCGACACCTTCCTCAGTGAAAGAGACTCAAAACCCCATATTTCCCACAGAGGAATATATCTGACTAGTAAGAATCTTAAAACCTATGTATTGATATGTCTCCATAAGGGAATCAAGTGTGTCTAGAGTGGCATAAACATGGCAGCGAGAATCAGCTCAAACCCACTATAAAAAGGAATTTCAAAAGCAAAACCAAAAAACAGGGAAATTCTTTACAATTCCTTCAGGGTGTCTGAGGAAACCTGGAAAGACCCTATCTACAATGACAGCTGGATGTGGCATAAGGCTGGACACTTGGGACTGAGAGGATTGGTGAGATTGGGTGAGCAAATGCAGACCCTTTCAAGCAATAATGCATGGCCCCCATTCCATGGGTCCCAACTCTCCATGTTCAAGGGAATATTACTACAGCTATAACATGTACAGGAAACCTAGAGAATGGACACACTGTGAATACGAAAGGTTTCTAAAACTCAACGAATAGTCCCTCTCCTGGTGCTCCAGTTTGACTTTCCAACTGCCTTACTATCAATCTCCCAACTTGGAGAGACAGGCCCTTTAACCTCCTGGTTTGCACAGGTTCCCAATTTGGCAGAGGATGGAAGGGACGAGGGAGAACCCATGAGAGAGTAGCTGTTAGGCATTTGGACGGGCACATGTCACTCTAATTTCCCGGCAGGAAGAAGAATTAACCAAAGTCTCAGCCACCCACCGGGAACCAGTATAGGACATGATCCAAAATTTTGGACTTGCGTTCAGCTCACAAAAAACGAGTTGAGAAATGGAGCTCAGGGGCACAGCAATTCACAAACTGGCAGAGTGATAAAGGACAACTATCGTCCAAAAATCTGTTGAGGGAAGTCAACGAGGCGGACTTGAAAGCGAGGCACAATAGCAGGAAACAGATTTCAAGAGGTACCTTGGAATCGCCTGTAAAGCACAGGAAGAGGGGCACAACTTGGACAATGGTGCACTTGGCCAAAAAGGGCGTATGCGTTTTCTCCTGAATATATTCAGGAGAAAACGCATACGCCCTTTTTGGCCAAGCAAGCAAGCGGGCAATGCAAATCTGCACTACAAAGAAGTATCACTTCCCAACGGTCAAAAGGGACATCCACAAAATGTGTAAAAACCAGAAAGGCAAGACAGGCCCTGGAGAACTGGGAGCCTTGTTATGCTGATGGGCGGGATGTAAATTGCCAACTGCCTCACTGGAGGAGTACATTGTGTTCCCTAAAACAAGTAAACAACAGAGCTACAGAGCCAAGGCCACTTCCAGTCTAGGGAATATACCTTGGGAAAACTGAAAATCAATAAGAAAGAGCCACCTCCAAATTTAGGGCTGCACTGACTACAAGAACCTCAACTTGGGTACACCTTAAATATCCCAGGAAATATAAAAATGGTTCAAAACATTGTGGTACTTACGTACGATGGAATATCCCTCAGCCATGAAATCAATGTCATAAGACCAGTAGCAGCAAAGTGAGTGGATTCAGGTACGAAGATTCTAAGTGAAATAAGTCACACAGAAAAAGAAACTTATCATAAGATATCACTTATGAAGATCCTGTAAACATGGCTACACGTGAACTGAGTTAGGAAAGAGAACAGAGTCTCACATTTAGAAAACACTCTTATGCCTGCATAAAGGGGAAGGAGAGGTGGGGTGATGCATAAAACCAGAGTTTGATATAAGCACAGGGACCGTTTCAAAAACCAACTTTGGAATTGACAAGACCGACACCTTCCTCAGTGAAAGAGACTCAAAACCCCATATTTCCCACAGAGGAATATATCTGACTAGTAAGAATCTTAAAACCTATGTATTGATATGTCTCCATAAGGGAATCAAGTGTGTCTAGAGTGGCATAAACATGGCAGCGAGAATCAGCTCAAACCCACTATAAAAAGGAATTTCAAAAGCAAAACCAAAAAACAGGGAAATTCTTTACAATTCCTTCAGGGTGTCTGAGGAAACCTGGAAAGACCCTATCTACAATGACAGCTGGATGTGGCATAAGGCTGGACACTTGGGACTGAGAGGATTGGTGAGATTGGGTGAGCAAATGCAGACCCTTTCAAGCAATAATGCATGGCCCCCATTCCATGGGTCCCAACTCTCCATGTTCAAGGGAATATTACTACAGCTATAACATGTACAGGAAACCTAGAGAATGGACACACTGTGAATACGAAAGGTTTCTAAAACTCAACGAATAGTCCCTCTCCTGGTGCTCCAGTTTGACTTTCCAACTGCCTTACTATCAATCTCCCAACTTGGAGAGACAGGCCCTTTAACCTCCTGGTTTGCACAGGTTCCCAATTTGGCAGAGGATGGAAGGGACGAGGGAGAACCCATGAGAGAGTAGCTGTTAGGCATTTGGACGGGCACATGTCACTCTAATTTCCCGGCAGGAAGAAGAATTAACCAAAGTCTCAGCCACCCACCGGGAACCAGTATAGGACATGATCCAAAATTTTGGACTTGCGTTCAGCTCACAAAAAACGAGTTGAGAAATGGAGCTCAGGGGCACAGCAATTCACAAACTGGCAGAGTGATAAAGGACAACTATCGTCCAAAAATCTGTTGAGGGAAGTCAACGAGGCGGACTTGAAAGCGAGGCACAATAGCAGGAAACAGATTTCAAGAGGTACCTTGGAATCGCCTGTAAAGCACAGGAAGAGGGGCACAACTTGGACAATGGTGCACTTGGCCAAAAAGGGCGTATGCGTTTTCTCCTGAATATATTCAGGAGAAAACGCATACGCCCTTTTTGGCCAAGCAAGCAAGCGGGCAATGCAAATCTGCACTACAAAGAAGTATCACTTCCCAACGGTCAAAAGGGACATCCACAAAATGTGTAAAAACCAGAAAGGCAAGACAGGCCCTGGAGAACTGGGAGCCTTGTTATGCTGATGGGCGGGATGTAAATTGCCAACTGCCTCACTGGAGGAGTGCATTGTGTTCCCTAAAACAAGTAAACAACAGAGCTACAGAGCCAAGGCCACTTCCAGTCTAGGGAATATACCTGGGGAAAACTGAAAATCAATAAGAAAGAGCCACCTCCAAATTTAGGGCTGCACTGGCTACAAGAACCTCAACTTGGGTACACCTTAAATATCCCAGGAAATATAAAACTGGTTCAAAACATTGTGGTACTTACGTACGATGGAATATCCCTCAGCCATGAAATCAATGTCATAAGACCAGTAGCAGCAAAGTGAGTGGATTCAGGTACGATGATTCTACGTGAAATAAGTCACACAGAAAAAGAAACTTATCATAAGATATCACTTATGAAGATCCTGTAAACATGGCTACACGTGAACTGAGTTAGGAAAGAGAACAGAGTCTCACATTTAGAAAACACTCTTATGCCTGCATAAAGGGGAAGGAGAGGTGGGGTGATGCATAAAACCAGAGTTTGATATAAGCACAGGGACCGTTCCAAAAACCAACATTGGAATAGACAAGACCGACACCTTCCTCAGTGAAAGAGACTCAAAACCCCATATTTCCCGCAGAGGAATATATCTGACTAGTAAGAATCTTAAAACCTATGTATTGATATGACTCCATAAGGGAATCAAGTGTGTCTAGAGTGGCATAAACATGGCAGCGAGAATCAGCTCAAACCCACTATAAAAAGGAATTTCAAAAGCAAAACCAAAAAACAGGGAAATTCTTTACAATTCCTTCAGGGTGTCTGAGGAAACCTGGAAAGACCCTATCTACAATGACAGTTGGATGTGGCATAAGGCTGGACACTTGGGACTGAGAGGATTGGTGAGATTGGGTGAGCAAATGCAGACCCTTTCAAGCAATAATGCATGGCCCCCATTCCATGGGTCCCAACTGTCCAGGTTCAAGGGAATATTACTACAGCTATAACATGTACAGGAAACCTAGAGAATGGACACACTGTGAATACGAAAGGTTTCTAAAACTCAACGAATAGTCCCTCTCCTGGTGCTCCAGTTTGACTTTCCAACTGCCTTACTATCAATCTCCCAACTTGGAGAGACAGGCCCTTTAACCTCCTGGTTTGCACAGGTTCCCAATTTGGCAGAGGATGGAAGGGACGAGGGAGAACCCATGAGAGAGTAGCTGTTAGGCATTTGGACGGGCACATGTCACTCTAATTTCCCGGCAGGAAGAAGAATTAACCAAAGTCTCAGCCACCCACCGGGAACCAGTATAGGACATGATCCAAAATTTTGGACTTGCGTTCAGCTCACAAAAAACGAGTTGAGAAATGGAGCTCAGGGGCACAGCAATTCACACACTGGCAGAGTGATAAAGGACAACTATCGTCCAAAAATCTGTTGAGGGAAGTCAACGAGGCGGACTTGAAAGCGAGGCAAAATAGCAGGAAACAGATTTCAAGAGGTACGTTGGAATCGCCTGTAAAGCACAGGAAGAGGGGCACAACTTGGACAATGGTGCACTTGGCCAAAAAGGGCGTATGCGTTTTCTCCTGAATATATTCAGGAGAAAACGCATACGCACTTTTTGGCCAAGCAAGCAAGCGGGCAATGCAAATCTGCACTACAAAGAAGTATCATTTCCCACCGGTCAAAAGGGACATCCACAAAATGTGTAAAAACCAGAAAGGCAAGACAGGCCCTGGAGAACAGGGAGCCTTGTTATGCTGATGGGCGGGATGTAAATTGCCAACTGCCTCACTGGAGGAGTGCATTGTGTTCCCTAAAACAAGTAAACAACAGAGCTACATAGCCAAGGCCACTTCCAGTCTAGGGAATATACCTTGGGAAAACTGAAAATCAATAAGAAAGAGCCACCTCCAAATTTAGGGCTGCACTGACTACAAGAACCTCAACTTGGGTACACCTTAAATATCCCAGGAAATATAAAAATGGTTCAAAACATTGTGGTACTTACGTACGATGGAATATCCCTCAGCCATGAAATCAATGTCATAAGACCAGTAGCAGCAAAGTGAGTGGATTCAGGTACGAAGATTCTAAGTGAAATAAGTCACACAGAAAAAGAAACTTATCATAAGATATCACTTATGAAGATCCTGTAAACATGGCTACACGTGAACTGAGTTAGGAAAGAGAACAGAGTCTCACATTTAGAAAACACTCTTATGCCTGCATAAAGGGGAAGGAGAGGTGGGGTGATGCATAAAACCAGAGTTTGATATAAGCACAGGGACCGTTTCAAAAACCAACTTTGGAATTGACAAGACCGACACCTTCCTCAGTGAAAGAGACTCAAAACCCCATATTTCCCACAGAGGAATATATCTGACTAGTAAGAATCTTAAAACCTATGTATTGATATGTCTCCATAAGGGAATCAAGTGTGTCTAGAGTGGCATAAACATGGCAGCGAGAATCAGCTCAAACCCACTATAAAAAGTAATTTCAAAAGCAAAACCAAAAAACAGGGAAATTCTTTACAATTCCTTCAGGGTGTCTGAGGAAACCTGGAAAGACCCTATCTACAATGACAGCTGGATGTGGCATAAGGCTGGACACTTGGGACTGAGAGGATTGGTGAGATTGGGTGAGCAAATGCAGACCCTTTCAAGCAATAATGCATGGCCCCCATTCCATGGGTCCCAACTCTCCATGTTCAAGGGAATATTACTACAGCTATAACATGTACAGGAAACCTAGAGAATGGACACACTGTGAATACGAAAGGTTTCTAAAACTCAACGAATAGTCCCTCTCCTGGTGCTCCAGTTTGACTTTCCAACTGCCTTACTATCAATCTCCCAACTTGGAGAGACAGGCCCTTTAACCTCCTGGTTTGCACAGGTTCCCAATTTGGCAGAGGATGGAAGGGACGAGGGAGAACCCATGAGAGAGTAGCTGTTAGGCATTTGGACGGGCACATGTCACTCTAATTTCCCGGCAGGAAGAAGAATTAACCAAAGTCTCAGCCACCCACCGGGAACCAGTATAGGACATGATCCAAAATTTTGGACTTGCGTTCAGCTCACAAAAAACGAGTTGAGAAATGGAGCTCAGGGGCACAGCAATTCACAAACTGGCAGAGTGATAAAGGACAACTATCGTCCAAAAATCTGTTGAGGGAAGTCAACGAGGCGGACTTGAAAGCGAGGCACAATAGCAGGAAACAGATTTCAAGAGGTACCTTGGAATCGCCTGTAAAGCACAGGAAGAGGGGCACAACTTGGACAATGGTGCACTTGGCCAAAAAGGGCGTATGCGTTTTCTCCTGAATATATTCAGGAGAAAACGCATACGCCCTTTTTGGCCAAGCAAGCAAGCGGGCAATGCAAATCTGCACTACAAAGAAGTATCACTTCCCAACGGTCAAAAGGGACATCCACAAAATGTGTAAAAACCAGAAAGGCAAGACAGGCCCTGGAGAACTGGGAGCCTTGTTATGCTGATGGGCGGGATGTAAATTGCCAACTGCCTCACTGGAGGAGTGCATTGTGTTCCCTAAAACAAGTAAACAACAGAGCTACAGAGCCAAGGCCACTTCCAGTCTAGGGAATATACCTGGGGAAAACTGAAAATCAATAAGAAAGAGCCACCTCCAAATTTAGGGCTGCACTGGCTACAAGAACCTCAACTTGGGTACACCTTAAATATTCCAGGAAATATAAAAATGGTTCAAAACATTGTGGTACTTACGTACGATGGAATATCCCTCAGCCATGAAATCAATGTCATAAGACCAGTAGCAGCAAAGTGAGTGGATTCAGGTACGATGATTCTACGTGAAATAAGTCACACAGAAAAAGAAACTTATCATAAGATATCACTTATGAAGATCCTGTAAACATGGCTACACGTGAACTGAGTTAGGAAAGAGAACAGAGTCTCACATTTAGAAAACACTCTTATGCCTGCATAAAGGGGAAGGAGAGGTGGGGTGATGCATAAAACCAGAGTTTGATATAAGCACAGGGACCGTTTCAAAAACCAACTTTGGAATTGACAAGACCGACACCTTCCTCAGTGAAAGAGACTCAAAACCCCATATTTCCCACAGAGGAATATATCTGACTAGTAAGAAACTTAAAACCTATGTATTGATATGTCTCCATAAGGGAATCAAGTGTGTCTAGAGTGGCATAAACATGGCAGCGAGAATCAGCTCAAACCCACTATAAAAAGGAATTTCAAAAGCAAAACCAAAAAACAGGGAAATTCTTTACAATTCCTTCAGGGTGTCTGAGGAAACCTGGAAAGACCCTATCTACAATGACAGCTGGATGTGGCATAAGGCTGGACACTTGGGACTGAGAGGATTGGTGAGATTGGGTGAGCAAATGCAGACCCTTTCAAGCAATAATGCATGGCCCCCATTCCATGGGTCCCAACTCTCCAGGTTCAAGGGAATATTACTACAGCTATAACATGTACAGGAAACCTAGAGAATGGACACACTGTGAATACGAAAGGTTTCTAAAACTCAATGAATAGTCCCTCTCCTGGTGCTCCAGTTTGACTTTCCAACTGCCTTACTATCAATCTCCCAACTTGGAGAGACAGGCCCTTTAACCTCCTGGTTTGCACAGGTTCCCAATTTGGCAGAGGATGGAAGGGACGAGGGAGAACCCATGAGAGAGTAGCTGTTAGGCATTTGGACGGGCACATGTCACTCTAATTTCCCGGCAGGAAGAAGAATTAACCAAAGTCTCAGCCACCCACCGGGAACCAGTATAGGACATGATCCAAAATTTTGGACTTGCGTTCAGCTCACAAAAAACGAGTTGAGAAATGGAGCTCAGGGGCACAGCAATTCACAAACTGGCAGAGTGATAAAGGACAACTATCGTCCAAAAATCTGTTGAGGGAAGTCAATGAGGCGGACTTTAATGCGATGCAGAATAGCAGGAAACAGATTTAAAGAGGTACGTTGGAATCGCCTGTAAAGCACAGGAAGAGGGGAACAAGTTCGACAATGATGCACTTGGCCAAAAAGGGCGTATGCGTTTTTCCCTGAATATATTCAGGAGAAAACGCATACGCCCTTTTTGGCAAAGCAAGCAAGCGGGCAATGCAAATCTGCACTACAAAGAAGTATCACTTCCCACCGGTCAAAAGGGACATCCACAAAATGTGTAAAAACCAGAAAGGCAAGACAGGCCCTGGAGAACAGGGGGCCTTGTTATGCTGATGGGCGGGATGTCAATTGCCAACTGCCTCACTGGAGGAGTGCATTGTGTTCCCTAAAACAAGTAAACAACAGAGCTACAGAGCCAAGGCCACTTCCAGTCTAGGGAATATACCTTGGAAAAACTGAAAATCAATAAGAAAGAGCCACCTCCAAATTTAGGGCTGCACTGACTACAAGAACCTCAACTTGGGTACACCTTAAATATCCCAGGAAATATAAAAATGGTTCAAAACATTGTGGTACTTACGTACGATGGAATATTCCTCAGCCATGAAATCAATGTCATAAGAGCAGTAGCAGCAAAGTGAGTGGATTCAGGTACGATGATTCTAAGTGAAATAAGTCACACAGAAAAAGAAACTTATCATAAGATATCAGTTATGAAGATCCTGTAAACATGGCTACACGTGAACTGAGTTAGGAAAGAGAACAGAGCCTCACATTTAGAAAACACCCTTATGCCTGCATAAAGGGGATGGAGAGGTGGGGTGATGCATAAAACCAGAGTTTGATATAAGCACAGGGACCGTTCCAAAAACCAACATTGGAATAGACAAGACCGACACCTTCCTCAGTGAAAGAGACTCAAAACCCCATATTTCCCGCAGAGGAATATATCTGACTAGTAAGAATCTTAAAACCTATGTATTGATATGACTCCATAAGGGAATCAAGTGTGTCTAGAGTGGCATAAACATGGCAGCGAGAATCAGCTCAAACCCACTATAAAAAGGAATTTCAAAAGCAAAACCAAAAAACAGGGAAATTCTTTACAATTCCTTCAGGGTGTCTGAGGAAACCTGGAAAGACCCTATCTACAATGACAGTTGGATGTGGCATAAGGCTGGACACTTGGGACTGAGAGGATTGGTGAGATTGGGTGAGCAAATGCAGACACTTTCAAGCAATAATGCATGGCCCCCATTCCATGGGTCCCAACTGTCCAGGTTCAAGGGAATATTACTACAGCTATAACATGTACAGGAAACCTAGAGAATGGACACACTGTGAATACGAAAGGTTTCTAAAACTCAACGAATAGTCCCTCTCCTGGTGCTCCAGTTTGACTTTCCAACTGCCTTACTATCAATCTCCCAACTTGGAGAGACAGGCCCTTTAACCTCCTGGTTTGCACAGGTTCCCAATTTGGCAGAGGATGGAAGGGACGAGGGAGAACCCATGAGAGAGTAGCTGTTAGGCATTTGGACGGGCACATGTCACTCTAATTTCCCGGCAGGAAGAAGAATTAACCAAAGTCTCAGCCACCCACCGGGAACCAGTATAGGACATGATCCAAAATTTTGGACTTGCGTTCAGCTCACAAAAAACGAGTTGAGAAATGGAGCTCAGGGGCACAGCAATTCACACACTGGCAGAGTGATAAAGGACAACTATCGTCCAAAAATCTGTTGAGGGAAGTCAACGAGGCGGACTTGAAAGCGAGGCAAAATAGCAGGAAACAGATTTCAAGAGGTACGTTGGAATCGCCTGTAAAGCACAGGAAGAGGGGCACAACTTGGACAATGGTGCACTTGGCCAAAAAGGGCGTATGCGTTTTCTCCTGAATATATTCAGGAGAAAACGCATACGCACTTTTTGGCCAAGCAAGCAAGCGGGCAATGCAAATCTGCACTACAAAGAAGTATCATTTCCCACCGGTCAAAAGGGACATCCACAAAATGTGTAAAAACCAGAAAGGCAAGACAGGCCCTGGAGAACAGGGAGCCTTGTTATGCTGATGATCGGGATGTAAATTGCCAACTGCCTCACTGGAGGAGTGCATTGTGTTCCCTAAAACAAGTAAACAACAGAGCTACATAGCCAAGGCCACTTCCAGTCTAGGGAATATACCTTGGGAAAACTGAAAATCAATAAGAAAGAGCCACCTCCAAATTTAGGGCTGCACTGACTACAAGAACCTCAACTTGGGTACACCTTAAATATCCCAGGAAATATAAAAATGGTTCAAAACATTGTGGTACTTACGTACGATGGAATATCCCTCAGCCATGAAATCAATGTCATAAGACCAGTAGCAGCAAAGTGAGTGGATTCAGGTACGAAGATTCTAAGTGAAATAAGTCACACAGAAAAAGAAACTTATCATAAGATATCACTTATGAAGATCCTGTAAACATGGCTACACGTGAACTGAGTTAGGAAAGAGAACAGAGTCTCACATTTAGAAAACACTCTTATGCCTGCATAAAGGGGAAGGAGAGGTGGGGTGATGCATAAAACCAGAGTTTGATATAAGCACAGGGACCGTTTCAAAAACCAACTTTGGAATTGACAAGACCGACACCTTCCTTAGTGAAAGAGACTCAAAACCCCATATTTCCCACAGAGGAATATATCTGACTAGTAAGAAACTTAAAACCTATGTATTGATATGTCTCCATAAGGGAATCAAGTGTGTCTAGAGTGGCATAAACATGGCAGCGAGAATCAGCTCAAACCCACTATAAAAAGTAATTTCAAAAGCAAAACCAAAAAACAGGGAAATTCTTTACAATTCCTTCAGGGTGTCTGAGGAAACCTGGAAAGACCCTATCTACAATGACAGCTGGATGTGGCATAAGGCTGGACACTTGGGACTGAGAGGATTGGTGAGATTGGGTGAGCAAATGCAGACCCTTTCAAGCAATAATGCATGGCCCCCATTCCATGGGTCCCAACTCTCCAGGTTCAAGGGAATATTACTACAGCTATAACATGTACAGGAAACCTAGAGAATGGACACACTGTGAATACGAATGGTTTCTAAAACTCAACGAATAGTCCCTCTCCTGGTGCTCCAGTTTGACTTTCCAACTGCCTTACTATCAATCTCCCAACTTGGAGAGACAGGCCCTTTAACCTCCTGGTTTGCACAGGTTCCCAATTTGGCAGAGGATGGAAGGGACAAGGGAGAACCCATGAGAGAGTAGCTGTTAGGCATTTGGACGGGCACATGTCACTCTAATTTCCCGGCAGGAAGAAGAATTAACCAAAGTCTCAGCCACCCACCGGGAACCAGTATAGGACATGATCCAAAATTTTGGACTTGTGTTCAGCTCACAAAAAACGAGTTGAGAAATGGAGCTCAGGGGCACAGCAATTCACAAACTGGCAGAGTGATAAAGGACAACTATCGTCCAAAAATCTGTTGAGGGAAGTCAACGAGGCGGACTTGAAAGCGAGGCAAAATAGCAGGAAACAGATTTCAAGAGGTACCTTGGAATCGCCTGTAAAGCACAGGAAGAGGGGCACAACTTGGACAATGGTGCACTTGGCCAAAAAGGGCGTATGCGTTTTCTCCTGAATATATTCAGGAGAAAACGCATACGCCCTTTTTGGCCAAGCAAGCAAGCGGGCAATGCAAATCTGCACTACAAAGAAGTATCACTTCCCACCGGTCAAAAGGGACATCCACAAAATGTGTAAAAACCAGAAAGGCAAGACAGGCCCTGGAGAACTGGGAGCCTTGTTATGCTGATGGGCGGGATGTAAATTGCCAACTGCCTCACTGGAGGAGTGCATTGTGTTCCCTAAAACAAGTAAACAACAGAGCTACAGAGCCAAGGCCACTTCCAGTCTGGGGAATATACCTTGGGAAAACTGAAAATCAATAAGAAAGAGCCACCTCCAAATTTAGGGCTGCACTGACTACAAGAACCTCAACTTGGGTACACCTTAAATATCCCAGGAAATATAAAAATGGTTCAAAACATTGTGGTACTTACGTACGATGGAATATCCCTCAGCCATGAAATCAATGTCATAAGACCAGTAGCAGCAAAGTGAGTGGATTCAGGTACGATGATTCTAAGTGAAATAAGTCACACAGAAAAAGAAACTTATCATAAGATATCACTTATGAAGATCCTGTAAACATGGCTACACGTGAACTGAGTTAGGAAAGAGAACAGAGTCTCACATTTAGAAAACACTCTTATGCCAGCATAAAGGGGAAGGAGAGGTGGGGTGATGCATAAAACCAGAGTTTGATATAAGCACAGGGACCGTTCCAAAAACCAACTTTGGAATTGACAAGACCGACACCTTCCTTAGTGAAAGAGACTCAAAACCCCATATTTCCCACAGAGGAATATATCTGACTAGTAAGAATCTTAAAACCTATGTATTGATATGTCTCCATAAGGGAATCAAGTGTGTCTAGAGTGGCATAAACATGGCAGCGAGAATCAGCTCAAACCCACTATAAAAAGTAATTTCAAAAGCAAAACCAAAAAACAGGGAAATTCTTTACAATTCCTTCAGGGTGTCTGAGGAAACCTGCAAAGACCCTATCTACAATGACAGCTGGATGTGGCATAAGGCTGGACACTTGGGACTGAGAGCATTGGTGAGATTGGGTGAGCAAATGCAGACCCTTTCAAGCAATAATGCATGGCCCCCATTCCATGGGTCCCAACTCTCCAGGTTCAAGGGAATATTACTACAGCTATAACATGTACAGGAAACCTAGAGAATGGACACACTGTGAATACGAAAGGTTTCTAAAACTCAACGAATAGTCCCTCTCCTGGTGCTCCAGTTTGACTTTCCAACTGCCTTACTATCAATCTCCCAACTTGGAGAGACAGGCCCTTTAACCTCCTGGTTTGCACAGGTTCCCAATTTGGCAGAGGATGGAAGGGACGAGGGAGAACCCATGAGAGAGTAGCTGTTAGGCATTTGGACGGGCACATGTCACTCTAATTTCCCGGCAGGAAGAAGAATTAACCAAAGTCTCAGCCACCCACCGGGAACCAGTATAGGACATGATCCAAAATTTTGGACTTGCGTTCAGCTCACAAAAAACGAGTTGAGAAATGGAGCTCAGGGGCACAGCAATTCACAAACTGGCAGAGTGATAAAGGACAACTATCGTCCAAAAATCTGTTGAGGGAAGTCAACGAGGCGGACTTGAAAGCGAGGCAAAATAGCAGGAAACAGATTTCAAGAGGTACCTTGGAATCGCCTGTAAAGCACAGGAAGAGGGGCACAACTTGGACAATGGTGCACTTGGCCAAAAAGGGCGTATGCGTTTTCTCCTGAATATATTCAGGAGAAAACGCATACGCCCTTTTTGGCCAAGCAAGCAAGCGGGCAATGCAAATCTGCACTACAAAGAAGTATCACTTCCCAACGGTCAAAAGGGACATCCACAAAATGTGTAAAAACCAGAAAGGCAAGACAGGCCCTGGAGAACTGGGAGCCTTGTTATGCTGATGGGCGGGATGTAAATTGCCAACTGCCTCACTGGAGGAGTACATTGTGTTCCCTGAAACAAGTAAACAACAGAGCTACAGAGCCAAGGCCACTTCCAGTCTAGGGAATATACCTTGGGAAAACTGAAAATCAATAAGAAAGAGCCACCTCCAAATTTAGGGCTGCACTGACTACAAGAACCTCAACTTGGGTACACCTTAAATATCCCAGGAAATATAAAAATGGTTCAAAACATTGTGGTACTTACGTACGATGGAATATCCCTCAGCCATGAAATCAATGTCATAAGACCAGTAGCAGCAAAGTGAGTGGATTCAGGTACGAACATTCTAAGTGAAATAAGTCACACAGAAAAAGAAACTTATCATAAGATATCACTTATGAAGATCCTGTAAACATGGCTACACGTGAACTGAGTTAGGAAAGAGAACAGAGTCTCACATTTAGAAAACACTCTTATGCCTGCATAAAGGGGAAGGAGAGGTGGGGTGATGCATAAAACCAGAGTTTGATATAAGCACAGGGACCGTTTCAAAAACCAACTTTGGAATTGACAAGACCGACACCTTCCTCAGTGAAAGAGACTCAAAACCCCATATTTCCCACAGAGGAATATATCTGACTAGTAAGAATCTTAAAACCTATGTATTGATATGTCTCCATAAGGGAATCAAGTGTGTCTAGAGTGGCATAAACATGGCAGCGAGAATCAGCTCAAACCCACTATAAAAAGGAATTTCAAAAGCAAAACCAAAAAACAGGGAAATTCTTTACAATTCCTTCAGGGTGTCTGAGGAAACCTGGAAAGACCCTATCTACAATGACAGCTGGATGTGGCATAAGGCTGGACACTTGGGACTGAGAGGATTGGTGAGATTGGGTGAGCAAATGCAGACCCTTTCAAGCAATAATGCATGGCCCCCATTCCATGGGTCCCAACTCTCCAGGTTCAAGGGAATATTACTACAGCTATAACATGTACAGGAAACCTAGAGAATGGACACACTGTGAATACGAAAGGTTTCTAAAACTCAACGAATAGTCCCTCTCCTGGTGCCCCAGTTTGACTTTCCAACTGCCTTACTATCAATCTCCCAACTTGGAGAGACAGGCCCTTTAACCTCCTGGTTTGCACAGGTTCCCAATTTGGCAGAGGATGGAAGGGACGAGGGAGAACCCATGAGAGAGTAGCTGTTAGGCATTTGGACGGGCACATGTCACTCTAATTTCCCGGCAGGAAGAAGAATTAACCAAAGTCTCAGCCACCCACCGGGAACCAGTATAGGACATGATCCAAAATTTTGGACTTGTGTTCAGCTCACAAAAAACGAGTTGAGAAATGGAGCTCAGGGGCACAGCAATTCACAAACTGGCAGAGTGATAAAGGACAACTATCGTCCAAAAATCTGTTGAGGGAAGTCAACGAGGCGGACTTGAAAGCGAGACAAAATAGCAGGAAACAGATTTCAAGAGGTACGTTGGAATCGCCTGTAAAGCACAGGAAGAGGGGCACAACTTGGACAATGGTGCACTTGGCCAAAAAGGGCGTATGCGTTTTCTCCTGAATATATTCAGGAGAAAACGCATACGCCCTTTTTGGCCAAGCAAGCAAGCGGGCAATGCAAATCTGCACTACAAAAAAGTATCACTTCCCACTGGTCAAAAGGGACATCCACAAAATGTGTAAAAACCAGAAAGGCAAGACAGGCCCTGGAGAACTGGAAGCCTTGTTATGCTGATGGGCGGGATGTAAATTGCCAACTGCCTCACTGGAGGAGTGTATTGTGTTCCCTAAAACAAGTAAACAACAGAGCTACAGAGCCAAGGCCACTTCCAGTCTAGGGAATATACCTTGGGAAAACTGAAAATCAATAAGAAAGAGCCACCTCCAAATTTAGGGCTGCACTGACTACAAGAACCTCAACTTGGGTACACCTTAAATATCCCAGGAAATATAAAAATGGTTCAAAACATTGTGGTACTTACGTACGATGGAATATCCCTCAGCCATGAAATCAATGTCATAAGACCAGTAGCAGCAAAGTGAGTGGATTCAGGTATGATGATTCTAAGTGAAATAAGTCACACAGAAAAAGAAACTTATCATAAGATATCACTTATGAAGATCCTGTAAACATGGCTACACGTGAACTGAGTTAGGAAAGAGAACAGAGTCTCACATTTAGAAAACACTCTTATGCCAGCATAAAGGGGAAGGAGAGGTGGGGTGATGCATAAAACCAGAGTTTGATATAAGCACAGGGACCGTTCCAAAAACCAACTTTGGAATTGACAAGACCGACACCTTCCTTAGTGAAAGAGACTCAAAACCCCATATTTCCCACAGAGGAATATATCTGACTAGTAAGAATCTTAAAACCTATGTATTGATATGTCTCCATAAGGGAATCAAGTGTGTCTAGAGTGGCATAAACATGGCAGCGAGAATCAGCTCAAACCCACTATAAAAAGGAATTTCAAAAGCAAAACCAAAAAACAGGGAAATTCTTTACAATTCCTTCAGGGTGTCTCAGGAAACCTGGAAAGACCCTATCTACAATGACAGCTGGATGTGGCATAAGGCTGGACACTTGGGACTGAGAGGATTGGTGAGATTGGGTGAGCGAATGCAGACCCTTTCAAGCAATAATGCATGGCCCCCATTCCATGGGTCCCAACTCTCCAGGTTCAAGGGAATATTACTACAGCTATAACATGTACAGGAAACCTAGAGAATGGACACACTGTGAATACGAAAGGTTTCTAAAACTCAACGAATAGTCCCTCTCCTGGTGCTCCAGTTTGACTTTCCAACTGCCTTACTATCAATCTCCCAACTTGGAGAGACAGGCCCTTTAACCTCCTGGTTTGCACAGGTTCCCAATTTGGCAGAGGATGGAAGGGACGAGGGAGAACCCATGAGAGAGTAGCTGTTAGGCATTTGGACGGGCACATGTCACTCTAATTTCCCGGCAGGAAGAAGAATTAACCAAAGTCTCAGCCACCCACCGGGAACCAGTATAGGACATGATCCAAAATTTTGGACTTGCGTTCAGCTCACAAAAAACGAGTTGAGAAATGGAGCTCAGGGGCACAGCAATTCACAAACTGGCAGAGTGATAAAGGACAACTATCGTCCAAAAATCTTTTGAGGGAAGTCAACGAGGCGGACTTGAAAGCGAGGCAAAATAGCAGGAAACCGATTTCAAGAGGTACCTTGGAATCGCCTGTAAAGCACAGGAAGAGGGGCACAACTTGGACAATGGTGCACTTGGCCAAAAAGGGCGTATGCGTTTTCTCCTGAATATATTCAGGAGAAAACGCATACGCCCTTTTTGGCCAAGCAAGCAAGCGGGCAATGCAAATCTGCACTACAAAGAAATATCACTTCCCACCGGTCAAAAGGGACATCCACAAAATGTGTAAAAACCAGAAAGGCAAGACAAGCCCTGGAGAACTGGGAGCCTTGTTATGCGGATGGGCGGGATGTAAATTGCCAACTGCCTCACTGGAGGAGTGCATTGTGTTCCCTAAAACAAGTAAACAACAGAGCTACAGAGCCAAGGCCACTTCCAGTCTAGGGAATATACCTTGGGAAAACTGAAAATCAATAAGAAAGAGCCACCTCCAAAGTTAGGGCTGCACTGACTACAAGAACCTCAACTTGGGTACACCTTAAATATCCCAGGAAATATAAAAATGGTTCAAAACATTGTGGTACTTACGTACGATGGAATATCCCTCAGTCATGAAATCAATGTCATAAGACCAGTAGCAGCAAAGTGAGTGGATTCAGGTACGAAGATTCTAAGTGAAATAAGTCACACAGAAAAAGAAACTTATCATAAGATATCACTTATGAAGATCCTGTAAACATGGCTACACGTGAACTGAGTTAGGAAAGAGAACAGAGTCTCACATTTAGAAAACACTCTTATGCCAGCATAAAGGGGAAGGAGAGGTGGGGTGATGCATAAAACCAGAGTTTGATATAAGCACAGGGACCGTTTCAAAAACCAACTTTGGAATTGACAAGACCGACACCTTCCTCAGTGAAAGAGACTCAAAACCCCATATTTCCCACAGAGGAATATATCTGACTAGTAAGAATCTTAAAACTTATGTATTGATATGTCTCCATAAGGGAATCAAGTGTGTCTAGAGTGGCATAAACATGGCAGCGAGAATCAGCTCAAACCCACTATAAAAAGGAATTTCAAAAGCAAAACCAAAAAACAGGGAAATTCTTTACAATTCCTTCAGGGTGTCTGAGGAAACCTGGAAAGACCCTATCTACAATGACAGCTGGATGTGGCATAAGGCTGGACACTTGGGACTGAGAGGATTGGTGAGATTGGGTGAGCGAATGCAGACCCTTTCAAGCAATAATGCATGGCCCCCATTCCATGGGTCCCAACTCTCCAGGTTCAAGGGAATATTACTACAGCTATAACATGTACAGGAAACCTAGAGAATGGACACACTGTGAATACGAAAGGTTTCTAAAACTCAACGAATAGTCCCTCTCCTGGTGCTCCAGTTTGACTTTCCAACTGCCTTACTATCAATCTCCCAACTTGGAGAGACAGGCCCTTTAACCTCCTGGTTTGCACAGGTTCCCAATTTGGCAGAGGATGGAAGGGACGAGGGAGAACCCATGAGAGAGTAGCTCTTAGGCATTTGGACGGGCACATGTCACTCTAATTTCCCGGCAGGAAGAAGAATTAACCAAAGTCTCAGCCACCCACCGGGAACCAGTATAGGACATGATCCAAAATTTTGGACTTGTGTTCAGCTCACAAAAAACGAGTTGAGAAATGGAGCTCAGGGGCACAGCAATTCACAAACTGGCAGAGTGATAAAGGACAACTATCGTCCAAAAATCTGTTGAGGGAAGTCAACGAGGCGGACTTGAAAGCGAGGCAAAATAGCAGGAAACAGATTTCAAGAGGTACGTTGGAATCGCCTGTAAAGCACAGGAAGAGGGGCACAACTTGGACAATGGTGCACTTGGCCAAAAAGGGCGTATGCGTTTTCTCCTGAATATATTCAGGAGAAAACGCATACGCCCTTTTTGGCCAAGCAAGCAAGCGGGCAATGCAAATCTGCACTACAAAGAAGTATCACTTCCCACCGGTCAAAAGGGACATCCACAAAATGTGTAAAAACCAGAAAGGCAAGACAGGCCCTGGAGAACTGGAAGCCTTGTTATGCTGATGGGCGGGATGTAAATTGCCAACTGCCTCACTGGAGGAGTGTATTGTGTTCCCTAAAACAAGTAAACAACAGAGCTACAGAGCCAAGGCCACTTCCAGTCTAGGGAATATACCTTGGGAAAACTGAAAATCAATAAGAAAGAGCCACCTCCAAATTTAGGGCTGCACTGACTACAAGAACCTCAACTTGGGTACACCTTAAATATCCCAGGAAATATAAAAATGGTTCAAAACATTGTGGTACTTACGTACGATGGAATATCCCTCAGCCATGAAATCAATGTCATAAGACCAGTAGCAGCAAAGTGAGTGGATTCAGGTACGATGATTCTAAGTGAAATAAGTCACACAGAAAAAGAAACTTATCATAAGATATCACTTATGAAGATCCTGTAAACATGGCTACACGTGAACTGAGTTAGGAAAGAGAACAGAGTCTCACATTTAGAAAACACTCTTATGCCAGCATAAAGGGGAAGGAGAGGTGGGGTGATGCATAAAACCAGAGTTTGATATAAGCACAGGGACCGTTCCAAAAACCAACTTTGGAATTGACAAGACCGACACCTTCCTTAGTGAAAGAGACTCAAAACCCCATATTTCCCACAGAGGAATATATCTGACTAGTAAGAATCTTAAAACCTATGTATTGATATGTCTCCATAAGGGAATCAAGTGTGTCTAGAGTGGCATAAACATGGCAGCGAGAATCAGCTCAAACCCACTATAAAAAGGAATTTCAAAAGCAAAACCAAAAAACAGGGAAATTCTTTACAATTCCTTCAGGGTGTCTCAGGAAACCTGGAAAGACCCTATCTACAATGACAGCTGGATGTGGCATAAGGCTGGACACTTGGGACTGAGAGGATTGGTGAGATTGGGTGAGCGAATGCAGACCCTTTCAAGCAATAATGCATGGCCCCCATTCCATGGGTCCCAACTCTCCAGGTTCAAGGGAATATTACTACAGCTATAACATGTACAGGAAACCTAGAGAATGGACACACTGTGAATACGAAAGGTTTCTAAAACTCAACGAATAGTCCCTCTCCTGGTGCTCCAGTTTGACTTTCCAACTGCCTTACTATCAATCTCCCAACTTGGAGAGACAGGCCCTTTAACCTCCTGGTTTGCACAGGTTCCCAATTTGGCAGAGGATGGAAGGGACGAGGGAGAACCCATGAGAGAGTAGCTGTTAGGCATTTGGACGGGCACATGTCACTCTAATTTCCCGGCAGGAAGAAGAATTAACCAAAGTCTCAGCCACCCACCGGGAATCAGTATAGGACATGATCCAAAATTTTGGACTTGTGTTCAGCTCACAAAAAACGAGTTGAGAAATGGAGCTCAGGGGCACAGCAATTCACAAACTGGCAGAGTGATAAAGGACAACTATCGTCCAAAAATCTGTTGAGGGAAGTCAACGAGGCGGACTTGAAAGCGAGGCAAAATAGCAGGAAACAGATTTCAAGAGGTACCTTGGAATCGCCTGTAAAGCACAGGAAGAGGGGCACAACTTGGACAATGGTGCACTTGGCCAAAAAGGGCGTATGCGTTTTCTCCTGAATATATTCAGGAGAAAACGCATACGCCCTTTTTGGCCAAGCAAGCAAGCGGGCAATGCAAATCTGCACTACAAAAAAGTATCACTTCCCACTGGTCAAAAGGGACATCCACAAAATGTGTAAAAACCAGAAAGGCAAGACAGGCCCTGGAGAACTGGAAGCCTTGTTATGCTGATGGGCGGGATGTAAATTGCCAACTGCCTCACTGGAGGAGTGCATTGTGTTCCCTAAAACAAGTAAACAACAGAGCTACAGAGCCAAGGCCACTTCCAGTCTAGGGAATATACCTTGGGAAAACTGAAAATCAATAAGAAAGAGCCACCTCCAAATTTAGGGCTGCACTGACTACAAGAACCTCAACTTGGGTACACCTTAAATATCCCAGGAAATATAAAAATGGTTCAAAACATTGTGGTACTTACGTACGATGGAATATCCCTCAGCCATGAAATCAATGTCATAAGACCAGTAGCAGCAAAGTGAGTGGATTCAGGTACGATGATTCTAAGTGAAATAAGTCACACAGAAAAAGAAACTTATCATAAGATATCACTTATGAAGATCCTGTAAACATGGCTACACGTGAACTGAGTTAGGAAAGAGAACAGAGTCTCACATTTAGAAAACACTCTTATGCCAGCATAAAGGGGAAGGAGAGGTGGGGTGATGCATAAAACCAGAGTTTGATATAAGCACAGGGACCGTTCCAAAAACCAACTTTGGAATTGACAAGACCGACACCTTCCTTAGTGAAAGAGACTCAAAACCCCATATTTCCCACAGAGGAATATATCTGACTAGTAAGAATCTTAAAACCTATGTATTGATATGTCTCCATAAGGGAATCAAGTGTGTCTAGAGTGGCATAAACATGGCAGCGAGAATCAGCTCAAACCCACTATAAAAAGTAATTTCAAAAGCAAAACCAAAAAACAGGGAAATTCTTTACAATTCCTTCAGGGTGTCTGAGGAAACCTGGAAAGACCCTATCTACAATGACAGCTGGATGTGGCATAAGGCTGGACACTTGGGACTGAGAGGATTGGTGAGATTGGGTGAGCAAATGCAGACCCTTTCAAGCAATAATGCATGGCCCCCATTCCATGGGTCCCAACTCTCCAGGTTCAAGGGAATATTACTACAGCTATAACATGTACAGGAAACCTAGAGAATGGACACACTGTGAATACGAAAGGTTTCTAAAACTCAACGAATAGTCCCTCTCCTGGTGCTCCAGTTTGACTTTCCAACTGCCTTACTATCAATCTCCCAACTTGGAGAGACAGGCCCTTTAACCTCCTGGTTTGCACAGGTTCCCAATTTGGCAGAGGATGGAAGGGACGAGGGAGAACCCATGAGAGAGTAGCTGTTAGGCATTTGGACGGGCACATGTCACTCTAATTTCCCGGCAGGAAGAAGAATTGACCAAAGTCTCAGCCACCCACCGGGAACCAGTATAGGACATGATCCAAAATTTTGGACTTGCGTTCAGCTCACAAAAAACGAGTTGAGAAATGGAGCTCAGGGGCACAGCAATTCACAAACTGGCAGAGTGATAAAGGACAACTATCGTCCAAAAATCTGTTGAGGGAAGTCAACGAGGCGGACTTGAAAGCGAGGCAAAATAGCAGGAAACAGATTTCAAGAGGTACGTTGGAATCGCCTGTAAAGCACAGGAAGAGGGGCACAACTTGGACAATGGTGCACTTGGCCAAAAAGGGCGTATGCGTTTTCTCCTGAATATATTCAGGAGAAAACGCATACGCCCTTTTTGGCCAAGCAAGCAAGCGGGCAATGCAAATCTGCACTACAAAGAAGTATCACTTCCCACCGGTCAAAAGGGACATCCACAAAAAGTGTAAAAAAAAGAAAGGCAAGACAGGCCCTGGAGAACTGGGAGCCTTGTTATGCTGATGGGCGGGATGTAAACTGCCAACTGCCTCACTGGAGGAGTGCATTGTGTTCCCTAAAACAAGTAAACAACAGAGCTACAGAGCCAAAGCCACTTCCAGTCTAGGGAATATACCTTGGGAAAACTGAAAATCAATAAGAAAGAGCCACCTCCAAATTTAGGGCTGCACTGGCTACAAGAACCTCAACTTGGGTACACCTTAAATATCCAGGAAATATAAAAATGGTTCAAAACATTGTGGTACTTACGTACGATGGAATATCCCTCAGCCATGAAATCAATGTCATAAGACCAGTAGCAGCAAAGTGAGTGGATTCAGGTACGATGATTCTAAGTGAAATAAGTCACACAGAAAAAGAAACTTATCATAAGATATCACTTATGAAGATCCTGTAAACATGGCTAAACGTGAACTGAGTTAGGAAAGAGAACAGAGTCTCACATTTAGAAAACACTCTTATGCCAGCATAAAGGGGAAGGAGAGGTGGGGGGATGCATAAAACCAGAGTTTGATATAAGCACAGGGACCGTTCCAAAAACCAACTTTGGAATTGACAAGACCGACACCTTCCTTAGTGAAAGAGACTCAAAACCCCATATTTCCCACAGAGGAATATATCTGACTAGTAAGAATCTTAAAACCTATGTATTGATATGTCTCCATAAGGGAATCAAGTGTGTCTAGAGTGGCATAAACATGGCAGCGAGAATCAGCTCAAACCCACTATAAAAAGTAATTTCAAAAGCAAAACCAAAAAACAGGGAAATTCTTTACAATTCCTTCAGGGTGTCTGAGGAAACCTGGAAAGACCCTATCTACAATGACAGCTGGATGTGGCATAAGGCTGGACACTTGGGACTGAGAGGATTGGTGAGATTGGGTGAGCAAATGCAGACCCTTTCAAGCAATAATGCATGGCCCCCATTCCATGGGTCCCAACTCTCCAGGTTCAAGGGAATATTACTACAGCTATAACATGTACAGGAAACCTAGAGAATGGACACACTGTGAATACGAAAGGTTTCTAAAACTCAACGAATAGTCCCTCTCCTGGTGCTCCAGTTTGACTTTCCAACTGCCTTACTATCAATCTCCCAACTTGGAGAGACAGGCCCTTTAACCTCCTGGTTTGCACAGGTTCCCAATTTGGCAGAGGATGGAAGGGACGAGGGAGAACCCATGAGAGAGTAGCTGTTAGGCATTTGGACGGGCACATGTCACTCTAATTTCCCGGCAGGAAGAAGAATTAACCAAAGTCTCAGCCACCCACCGGGAACCAGTATAGGACATGATCCAAAATTTTGGACTTGCGTTCAGCTCACAAAAAACGAGTTGAGAAATGGAGCTCAGGGGCACAGCAATTCACAAACTGGCAGAGTGATAAAGGACAACTATCGTCCAAAAATCTGTTGAGGGAAGTCAACGAGGCGGACTTGAAAGCGAGGCAAAATAGCAGGAAACAGATTTCAAGAGGTACGTTGGAATCGCCTGTAAAGCACAGGAAGAGGGGCACAACTTGGACAATGGTGCACTTGGCCAAAAAGGGCGTATGCGTTTTCTCCTGAATATATTCAGGAGAAAACGCATACGCCCTTTTTGGCCAAGCAAGCAAGCGGGCAATGCAAATCTGCACTACAAAGAAGTATCACTTCCCACCGGTCAAAAGGGACATCCACAAAAAGTGTAAAAACCAGAAAGGCAAGACAGGCCCTGGAGAACTGGGAGCCTTGTTATGCTGATGGGCGGGATGTAAACTGCCAACTGCGTCACTGGAGGAGTGCATTGTGTTCCCTAAAACAAGTAAACAACAGAGCTACAGAGCCAAAGCCACTTCCAGTCTAGGGAATATACCTTGGGAAAACTGAAAATCAATAAGAAAGAGCCACCTCCAAATTTAGAGCTGCACTGGCTACAAGAACCTCAACTTGGGTACACCTTAAATATCCCAGGAAATATAAAAATGGTTCAAAACATTGTGGTACTTACGTACGATGGAATATCCCTCAGCCATGAAATCAATGTCATAAGACCAGTAGCAGCAAAGTGAGTGGATTCAGGTACGATTATTCTAAGTGAAATAAGTCACACAGAAAAAGAAACTTATCATAAGATATCACTTATGAAGATCCTGTAAACATGGCTACACGTGAACTGAGTTAGGAAAGAGAACAGAGTCTCACATTTAGAAAACACTCTTATGCCTGCATAAAGGGGATGGAGAGGTGGGGTGATGCATAAAACCAGAGTTTGATATAAGCACAGGGACCG